>NC_044577.1:22344831-22521816 GCF_901933205.1 Camarhynchus parvulus
AGCAACTTTTTGCAGAATAAAGTATTTCAGGGGAGTTAAAATTCAGTTTAAACCCTTTAAAACTAGCACCTCTATTAACTCTTTTGGCCGCTGCTTTGATACACTCTTGGGTTAAAGTTTCTTTTTCACCTGTGTCCTGGCAGAGAAATGACAGAACAAGTCACAGCTCATGCATCTGCACAGCCACACTTGCTCTTACCCTTAAGAAACATGAAGCATGGTACACCTCACTGAAGGAGGAATTACTATGAATTACTGCACTATGAGTGTAGATGTGAGCCTGCACAAGAATGGTTATTGTGGCCTGGGTGGTGGGCAAGAACTTGGTCTTTGTGTCTGGCCCTCCACAAGTAAAGCTGCTGAGGGCACTGTCTCTCTTCTCCCAAGTGACATGGGATTCATGTTACACGAGTCTGCAGTTACAGGAGATTTAGCACCCAGAAATATCCTGGTAAGTGAAACTTAGCATTTGCCATCTGTTTCTCATCTGGCACTGGTCAGTCCTTCTTCCCTGAAAATGTCAATTCCTTAGCCCCAGGGCTTTTATTGAACAAGCAGCTGCGTTAGGTAGTATGTGCACTTGGTCTCTTCCAACTCAGATTAATCTGTGATTCCGTGAAGGCACCTTGCCACACTCCCTTCCTGCACACACTGTGTTGTCCCTTGTGTGTCTGCAGGTGATGAGACACTACAACAACATTGAGAATGATGCCACCATCTGTCCGTCGTGGTGCCTGACTGTGAGGCTGAGAGCACACACATATGAAGAAAACCAGGAGCACATCATTCCACAATACATCCTGGATGTCCCCAAAGTGCGTAACTGATTGACGTTTGGATCTTTGCAGAGACACTCAATCTTCTGAATTCTTTACTTTGTCTCCCATTGCACTGAGATGTGTCTTTGGTGGTTTCTGATGGTGTGGAGGCTCCTGCTGTGATACAATAGTATGCTGTTTCTCCTGCATTAGCTTCCCAACCTCCACCATGTCAGCTGTACTAACCATCTCAGTAGTTCTGAGAGAAAAGCTGTTGGGATCACCTTATATTCTGTTTAGGTGGACATAGGCACTAACAAAGAGAGCCCAGGAGCCTCAAAAACTGCATGCACTTGGGCAAACAGAATCCTCATGAAAGAGAACTGGTTATAAGATAGAGGGGAAGGTTCTCTCTCTCTCTTCCTGCTGTTTCTGTAGCACAGTAAGGTGTTTTTCCTATGAGGTTAAGGGAGATCTGATCCTAAGACATAAGAATAGTCTAGAGAACCTCTTATGAAATCTCTTCAGCTAATCTAGGCCATGCAGCCTTTATTTGATGTGCATGAAGTGGAGCAAATTCCAGCCTGCTGGAATTCTTCACCCAGGATGTCACTATCCATGCAGAAACTGCGGGCACCAGCAAGCAGCTCGCTTTCTGGATGGGCATGATGGAAAATAGGTTCACCAGTCCTGTGAGCCCATGAGGACCACTATGGCAAGAGAAAAGACCATCCTTTGTGTACCCTTAGGTGGTTTAATTTCTTTCCTTGAAAAGAAGCAGTTAGAAAGTTCTCCATAGACTCAGGATAGTGCTTATTGGAACCTGGAATTTAATATAGGGAAAACTTTTTATTTAAGCTGGTTTTTAAACCCAGTGAAAGCAACCCTTTTTGTTTGTCTCCACCAGACTTTTCCTCCTGTGGTTTGTGACACCGATACCTACCGCAGCATGCTGTTGTCCAACACGAGCACCTCTTTGATAACCTTCAGTGTGAATCACACTGAAGACTGTCCCTCTGTTTTGGTCAAGCCCAGCTTAGGACATGTCATTCCAGGAGGCCACCAGATTTTCCTTCTCTCCACTCACCCAGTTACGACAGTCTTGCAGCAGCATGTCCTGTCTTTGGAGCTGAACTCTTATCCTGCATACACCAAGGTAAGGAGAGGGAAGTGGAAGATGGTGAGCAAAGTTTTGTTCCCTTGTAGTCTTCCCTTTTCACAGTGACTTGCACTGGGATGCTTATTACATCTCCTAATGGTTAGTTTAGATTTTTCTCTTTGGAAATAGGAATGAAAGAATATTTTCAAAATTTAATATGGAGTCAACATTGCAGAAAAAAGGCCTTTGTGGTGCCAAACATCCTGTACCCCTTGTTCCTTGCATTTCCATCTCTTGGAATAAATACACTGTATTATGCTAAGGGCCTGACTTGACAGCACAGCCTAAAGCCCTTCCCCTCCTTATTAAGATCCAGATTTTTCTTGCTTCTCTCTCAGAAGGAGCAACATCTTTGTAAGGTTCCTCCAGAGGTAGCTGAGACTTCTAGCCAATGTCTGTTACTTTTTCTCTTAATTCCACAGGAGATTGTTCTCCAGAGTTGTGGACAGTCCCTTCTTTTGCTCTTAGAAGGTGATGGAATTCTCTACTTCAAGCCTCTCCAGATCGGGACCTCCTCTACTCGAATGTACACCATTAAAAACTGCACAAGGCTACCCATGGTTTTCACATGGAGGATCCGTCAGTCAGACAGGAAGATCCTGTCTGTCAGCCCCACTGCAGGGGTCCTCCAGCCCTATGAAGCCATGGTAAGTTCAAATTCTACCAAAGTTGTAGTTTGCTCTCTACAACACAACCTCAGCCTGGCTTTGAATCTCTGGATATTCATTCCCAGTGTGAATCTTTGATGCAGATGGAGGTGGTGCATCTGTAGAGAACTAGGTTAGCTACAATGGAGGAAGGGACTGTGCATTAAATGCAATTGCTGAGGTGTTTGGGTTTATTTCTGGACTGGAGCTCCTGTGGGCACTCTTCCCTCTTGTGATTGCAGGCTCAGGCATGGACTTTTAGTCCTGACAACGAAACCAAGTATGTGCTGCGAGCTGTGGTGTTTGTGAAGTGGAAAAGCCCAGGGCCCGTGTCTCCCACAGATGTCCATTATGTCTTACGGGTCATTGGAGAAGGGGCACTGGGCACCCTCAGGGTAAGGAACAGGGGCCCACTGAGTACTAGTAGGGGGGACCAGGGTGGGATGGGGGTCTTGGACTTTCCCTTTTCCCTGTACTGGAGGCAGCCAATAAGGATTCACAGCAAAATTCCCAGACATTGTTTTCAGTGTAAATGACAGTACTCATTCTAGTGGCCTAATGGCAACATGTTGTAAATGTCCTGCCAGTTCAAATACAACCTTAACAAATCCTCTGGGATTGCTCTGTTCCAGACTAAACCAAGGAAGCCATTTGGCTCCTTGGGAATCACGGTTCTCTCCTCTCATTCTGTCTGTTCTCCTTCTCCATTTGTTTTGCTGTTAGCCTGATTTCTAGGTGTAGTGGACCTTTTAAAGTGGTATAGCCAGTACACCTCCATGTGGCTTTCCTCCTGTTATCTGCAGGTCTGTGCAGCCACTTTAATTTTTAGTCAGGTTTCTTAATAAACCAGAGATAAATAAAGTAATACTTTGAAAGTCATTGCCCAATGTCAGTCACGTTGATTGAGGGGTGATAATGTCTTCGAGGTACATAGTCATTATAAATTGTATGTGAGTGCACAGCTAGCCAAAAGAGAGAGGCGCTCTTTAAGCCGTCACAAAAGGGCCAGCAAAAATCTCTCAGCCTTGACCCAAGTGCAACTGGCCAGCTAGTGTTCTCACAGCCCTGAATATGCTACACCCTACCCCGCAGACAGCCTAAAAAACAGTAGGAGAAAGCATTTGAAGGAGGGATTGAGTCCCTCACAGACCTTTTCCACATTTTATAGTGCTCCAACTACCCGAAAGGAGTTTGTAGCAAAGTGGGTGTTGGTCTCTTCTCCTGAGTAATAAGCAATAAGGCAAGAGTAAATGACTTAAAATTGCACCAGGGGAGGTTTGGATTGGATGCTTGGAAAAATTTCTTCGGGAAAGGGATTGTCACTCATTGGAATGGGCTGCCCAATGAAGTGGTTGAGTCATCATTCTTGGAAGTATTTAAAAGACGTGTACTCAGGGACATGGTTTAGTGGTGGCATTGACAGTGTCAATTGTTGGACTCAATGATCTTAGAGATCTTTTCTAGCCTTAACAATTCTATCTCCCAGGGCATCCCAGGTCCTACACAACGCTGGGAGTCCTTTGCACTGCACTGTATGTGCCATGTGCCAAGGGATCAGCATGTGATGAGATAAGTGGTGGCTACACACAACCACTATGCTTGACATGTTAAAGTGACCTCAGCATGGTGGGTTTGTATTCCAGGCAGAAAACGACTATCTGGACCTTGGAAATGTTCTAGTTGGTGATCAAAAAAGCTACAGCATTGTACTGCTAAATGATGGGATCTGTACTCTGAATTACATCCTCAGTGTGGAGCAACTCTTCACAGGGCCTCATGACCCTGAGGAGGTCTACGGCGATCTACTGGGTACTGTAAAGGAATTAACATGGGACAGCACCTTAGTTTTGCCCTCTTTTCTCCAAAACCAATCTAGAATTAACTTGGAGGTTGGACTGCTTACTGGTTGGCTTGCACTGATTCTCTCAAACCTTAAGTTGACTGCCCCTTTGTATAGGACGTGACTTTTCTATCTTGCTGGGAAAAAGCATAATCCAGAGTCTGACAATTGAAGTTAGACCAATCTGGACCTTGAAATAAGATACAATTTCCCAGCAGAGGAGGAAGTTAAATAAAGGACCTTACCAGAAGAAATGTTGGAGCTCAGCTCTTAGCTGCCTATCTAGAGGACCTCCAGTTGGGAAGTTCCCTGCTCTTTGCTGGCCAGAGGCAATCTGGATACTCCCAGTAAGCTGCCTACAGTTCTATTCTGGGAATCTCAAGTTCAGCACTTGAAGCTAATACTAACTATTAGGCAAGGGGTGGCAGTGGCTAGGGTGCAGGTAGACTTAGTGATCTGTGCCACAACATGTGTGGTGTAAGAGACAGTAATACCAAGAGCTCATACCACCTCTTGTATCCTACAGCTCTAGAGCTGGAACATTCCAGAGGAACAATTCCTGCAAGATCAAAAGCTTCTGTTGGAATAAAAGTAAGGCCAGCCCGTCGGCTGCAATACACCTGGAAAATCAGATATGATATTTGGGCACCCAGAGGTGAGATGGATGTTTTGGGGTGTTCAGAGATGGGGGACAGTGTTTGTAAGAGACTGGCAAGACAAGGAGTTTTCAGCTTGGAAGGTGAAAAATGCAATGTCATTTGAATGAAAGGGGAACACAAGATATAAATAACTGTTCATGATTTTTCAGTGTGAAAACAAGGGGCACTTCATAAAATGTTTGGACTGTAGGTTTAAATAAAAAAAAAGCATTTCTCGCATAGTGCAAAACTAAATTGTGTAAATGCACTGTTGAAAAGGACCACATTCATAGTCTTTTGGTGATGTCTAAATGCAGAAGTCAAGGTACAACAAGAAGTCAGTGGTTTAGGGGTTTTGAGAAGCTGCCAAACAAAAGACTGTACAATGCCCATTCTTTCGTTGTTCTTGGTAGGGCCTCTTTCCTCTTTGCTGCAGCCAAAATGACCCAGGCAGCAGCCCCTTAATGGTACATGAGTACTTTTTTGGTGTTTCTTTCTCTCCCAAGCTGCAGATCTTTCAAGTGCTAAAGAGACGGATGATTTCCTGTGCCGCATTGTAGCAACAGGCGTCTACCCAACTTTGCGTATCACAGACGCTTGTACAACAGGGACTGCCAGACGTAACAGCAAGATGCACATCTGGAAGCTCTTCTCCTTGGACACACTGAATGAATACTTGGAGAGAGACCCAACTCCTGGCGAGCTCACCTACAAAGTCCCCACAAGGCACAGGTGAGATGAGGAAGTGGCTCAGTGGATCTTTGAGTCCCTTGCATGAGCCAGACAAAGATGCTGTGGCTTATTGGCATGTGTTGTAGCTCCTTGCTGTGTGGCACCCTGTTTTTCCATTCTAACTGCTGCAGGCAGTTGCTCACTTCCACTTCTCTGCTTATGCTCCCTTGAAAGGAGCCACAGAAACAGAGAATTATTTAATTGCAATAACCTCCAAAAGTCTCGGATGTAGCCTCTTGCTCAAAGCAGGGACATATAGATCAGGTTGCCCAGGACCTTATTCAGTTCAGTGCTGAATATCTCTGAGAATGGAGAACCCACAGCTTGTCTGAGCTCCTGTTTAACCATTTCTGTGGTGAAAACCCTTTCCTTAGTATCTCATCAGAATATCTTGTATTGAAACTTGTGCAGTTGCCATCCCGACCCATCGCTTCATAAGGCTGAACAAATCCAGGTCCTTTTGTCCATCCTTGTAATCATAGAATGGTTTGGATTGGAAGGGACCTTAAAGATCATCTCATTCCAACCTTCTGCCATGGCCAGGGATGCCTTCCACTAGACCAACTTGCTCAGAGCCCCATCCAGCTTGGCCAATGTGCTCCAGCTCTCAGCCATTTTAGTGGCCCTCCATTGGGCCTGCTCCAGTATGTCAGTGACTTCCTTATACCGAGGAGCTAAAGAGAGACTTCAGCCTAAGCAGGACTCTCCTATGTCACTCACTTTCATTAGACATACATAAAAGATTTTGAAAAGAAAATCAGGTCTGCCTTATGCCCAGTGTCCTTTTTCTCAAAAGGGTCAAGAACATAAGGTAAGACAAGAATTATAAGGAAGACAGCCAGTGTGGAATGACCTTTCCCCTGTCATGCCCTGATGACCCTTCCTCCTGTTTCAGTTTAATATCTTCTTTCTCTCCTGTGACCAGCACATGCTTGATCCCTCCAGTGTATACCCCTCTCCTGCTGGATTTTGACTTTGGGTCTGCCCCAGTAGGCTCACAGCCTACCAGTGTGATGCTTCTGCTGGAGAACAAGGGTGTGGTACCTGTGGACTGGTAAGCAGTGCTCACTGGAGCTCAGCCTTCTTTTTGGGGGCCTGGAAGTGCTCAAAGGGCTGTGAGAAATTTGCAGATTAATAGGGTGGGTTTTGTAGGTACAGCTGCAGCTGAGATCTGTTGATGACTCTACCTGGGAAAGCAATCAGGGAGATCCAGATCAGACCTGATGAAATGTGATGTGGCCACCAGATGGGCTAAGCCCATTTGGATTGAATATGTGACCATAGCCTTGGGGAAGTTGCATATCCTCGTTGCTGACCAGCTGATTGGTTCCCTAGGGCCTTCTTGTTTCCTTATGATCAGAAGATGGACATAGAGCGATGGGCAGAAAATGTTGACTTTACGCCCCAGGAGCTGCACCAGATGAGGATTCAGGATAACCAGCTCTTCAGTGTTTCCCCAAAGTCAGGAACACTTCTTCCAGGGCAGGAGGAATCTGTCCACCTCTCACACAGGTGATGACAAGCCCTGTTCTTCAGAGCTTCATGCTGTGTGCCAGAACAACACATACCATCAGTCCCCTGAGTTTACATGCCAGATTTTCCTTCCTCATCATATATTCCTCAGCAGAGGCTGGGCAAGTAAAAAGTTCCTGAACATGTCCAGTTTCTGAACCCCACAGAGCTTGTCTTCCTCAGGAGAATGTTTTAATGTCCTTTAACACTGCAGAGCAAAAGGCATTTAGTGTGACATGCTGGGGACACTGGTCTGCCTTGACCTGACAGTTGAGGAGATGAACAAGATGCTGCACTTCCTATGCTTTTGATTATGTAATGATATTCCCTTTTTTTTTGTCATCAGCTAGAGCTGCTAGCCCTTGCATGCCTGTGGAAGGTATGAAGAAAGCGGAATGCTTCCCCTCTCAAACCAGACCATATCTGAGAAGTTCTGGCATTTTGTTGGCCTAAGAACTTGGGTCCCTAAATAGGTGTATGACTAAAATCAACGTTGTATCACTCATTCCCACCCAAACACCACTGGGTTCCCCCCACATCCCCGCGGCCCTTACGCAGCAGTGACTCTTTAGCTGGCAAGTGAATTGTCTCTAATGTTCTGTGTGACTCTGAGTCTATTATCCTGGGCACAAGGTTGATTTCTGCTGTTTTCCTCTCTCTCCTCTTTCACTGCTAGACATGAGTTCATTGGCAATGATCGCCTCCCTGTCCTGCTGAAGATTTCCTATGGCCATGAGATTCTGGTAAGATAGCAGGTGTCCCTTCCTTCTATTTGCTGAACAACAGCAGGTAGGAACTGCATTAATAGATGTTTTCCCCAGAATCTGCATAGTGTACAGGGGGCTGTGGCCTTCCCCTGGAATTTGCACTAGCCAGGCAGTAAGAGAGGGCCAAGCAGAGACATAAAAACAATGTTCTGACAAACTTGTGGTTCCAGCACAGTGATGTGGGCAGTGCACTGGCAGAATGGCCCTTGGATGTTGCATCTGCTGGATTCTTCGTCAAGAGGACTATTATTCATTTATTTATTATTAGCCTTTGTATTTTATTAATGGTGTTAGTGCAGAATTGCTTCTTCCTTCAAGACAACTCCAAGTCCAAAATAGCCTTCCCAGGTTTTACGGTCCCTGCATGTTTTCCATGCCCTGATGTAACTTATGGCCAGGATTCCTGTGCATGCCTCCCCTCATTTCATCTGCCTCACTGTGAGTTGTTCCATGCAGTTCCTGGAGCTCAGATCTGCAGCCCATCCTGTATCTCTCTTATGCAGCTTTCCTGAATCTCTCCATCTCATCAACGCTCCATACTCTACAACCCCCCCTGGAATATGCTTTTCTCCAAATATTCCACCATCACCTGCTGTGATGGTAGTTTGGGAATGCACAGGGTGGCACAGCATCCTCCACCTCTGGGGTTACAGGGTCAGCTCCTTCCCCAAGTCCAGAAGATAGTCCCTGGGTTCCTGGTTGGCTACAGTCTTTGTCCACCCACTTATTTCTCCTACCAATGACAGAGGAGATTCTTACTCATTCTTCCTGCTCGACTGCTTCCTAAAGCATCCCAGATCTGATCTGTGGTGTGTTTTCCCTGAGCATCTCCTCAGGCTTGGAACTAATTTCTCTCTCTCCCCCTCTCTCAAACTGTCAGTTAGAGTCAAAGTCACCTTGTGCTCTGCCAGGCACTACTCATGCCCGGCTGAGCCTTCCTGTCTGTCTCTGAAGTTTCCTATGAGACCATTGTGTTCACATATCTCTTTTATTTTTCTTTTCTTTCAGGGCTGTTGTCAGCTGAAAATCCAACCCTTTGACCAAGCTGTTCAAACAGTGGCTTAACTGTGCCTTCCCTCAAAGCCCTTGGACAGGCTCCCTGTGCTCTGCCTGCCTGGCACAATCCTGAGAGTGACTGTGGGGAAGAGTTGGCCAGTGAGGGAAGAGGCTTTGGAGCACCAGAAGCCTATAGGGCATACATCCTCTCTTGCCATATAGCCAGTGGCTTTGGTGGCTACCAGAGGCCACCACCCTCTGTCATGCTGTCCCTGCAGAAAGGGCTAGAAAAGCGTGGGATACCCTGGGGATGAAAAGATCCCTTGGTGCCTTTGAGCTCTGGCAGTAGGAGCTGTAGGAGCCAGTGCAGAGACATGGAGCAGTGCAGGTGGTTGCAGCCTGCAGAGATGCAGTGCCACTACTGAGCTGCTGATATCAGAAAGTAGGAATGGGAGATACTTCTTTGGCAAGGAGGGCAGCTGAGGGACTGAGCACAGTGTGCCTGCTTTCCCTGCAGTCATGGCATGAAGTGCACAGAGTTTCCAGCTCCTGGGGCAGAAACTGCCCTAAATATGCTCCCATTCCAGGGCTGAGCAAACCTTCACCTGTGATTCTGGTGAAATATGCAGAGCATATACTAACCTTAAGCATATGTTAACCTTGAACAAATGCTGTAGTGTCACCCCAAAAGTTAAGCTTTGGAAATTTCTGAAAGCAACAATAAACAGAGGAGGAGCCCATTGGGCTGGGGTATTGCTTGGTTACTCTGTCAAATTCCAAATTATTTGGCTTCAGAGCTGTGTGGTTAGCCACCTGCAAGCCAATGCCTGTTTTTCCTTTGGGTTTAAAATCCTCTCTGTGATGACTTTACCTACATGGATAGATTTTGGCCTCCTGCTCCTCTGTTTCCCCAACTTAATTTTCAAGAGAAGCTTCTCTGTTATTCCTTCCCCATTCACTGGCCAATTTTTAGTCCTCTGATGATTTATAGGTACTCCAAATAACCCAAACTGATTTCCCATTGGCATTTTCTTCTGGCTGTAGGCCGAGACATCTGTAGGACTTCTGTGTTTCCAATTCCTTGTGCAGCAGGGAAACAAGGCCTCCCACTGCCTAATGCTTTCAGAGATTGTCTTTTGCCTCTTCACCTGTAAGACTGCTTGTTCTCAGACCCCTGAGATTGTTTGGCCAGGCAGAATTTGCAGCCCCCAGCAGTTTTAGTAGGAAAAGCCCAGCCAGCTCATGTGTTGCAGGCTGAGGTAGGCTAGTTCACAGAACTCCCTGGAGAGAAGGGCTGGATCCCAAGGAGAATCCCTGAGCACACAGGTTTTATAAACTGCAAGTGTTTGCACTTCACTTCATAGCTGCTAGTTTGGTGTAGTGAGGTGTTATCACCTGCAGCATGTGTTCTTCAGGCAGCTCTCCTCCCTGGGGAATCTGGCATCCCCTGGCATCCCTCTTATGATCTTAAGTCTTCACTGTGGGATGAAGTCTATGCACTCTAGAAGGAGAATTGATGGCAGCAAGTCTTCACTTTTCTCCATTTATCTCTCTTTAAGTGATAATCCTCTAAATGTCATATCCTGTGTCAAATGGAAACTGATGACAGTTTTTCTTAGCAGTTGTGGTCTGTTGGAATGCAAGGTGGGTTTTTGATCAAAGTTATATAAATAGATCTTTCACTCCAAAAACTCAGGGAGGTTCCTATCCCTTTTTCTTTTGAAGTTTAAAAGCAAAGCTTTTGTCTTCTACTTTCACTTCATCTGGCAAGCTGTGGTTCTCAGGAGGCTGAATACTCATGTAGTGCTTTGAAAAGATCCCATGTGGGACCTTGCTAACCTTGTATTTCTAGTTCTTTTTCACTCTGCATTTTGTTTATAGATCTGAACTGGAATGGTTTCTTTAAAAGGAGTTTTCATTCTCTGCTCTTTTTAAGGTAGGTGATACAGTATCTCCTGCAGGTGTCTATCTTTGCAAATATTCTCTCTGTCTTTTATACATCTATTTGAAAAATAGCCATGCTTCAGGCTTAATTACTGTGAATTGCAGCAGCTTGGCTCCTGTTGGCCCATGCAGATACATTACTAGGTGACTGCTTTGCAGCCTCTACCCCAAAGCAGACAGCTCAGGGGTTATTTGGAGTGATCCTGCAGAAAACAATGCATCATCGGTGCATCTTCAGCATGATTGTGGTTTTCTCAAAATGCAGGAGCCGATGTGAATGCAAAATCCTTTCTGTGAAATAGCTCTGTAATCTCTCCACTTTGCTTGGAGTGCCTGGTGGCTGCTTTGCCAACAGGATACTGTTGATTATCACTTGGTCACTTAAAGTTCAGCTGGAATCTTCTTGCTTTTGGACTTCTAGCTTTTGGGCTGCTAGACACATTCTTGGAGCACTCTAGAGGACAACCAGATGAGCCTTTCCCAGAGGAGGCCATTACTTACCTAAATCCTGTCTTTCCAAAGTATTTGGCTGTGACAGCTGCACACTCTCCTATGTACAGTCCAGACATGGAGAATTTCCACCATACACTTGCACATAGAAGCACTGATGCTGGCATAGTAGAGGGAAAAGTACAGTCTTTCTGATAAAAGAAGAGAACCTTTCAGAGAAAATCTGGAGTAGGTTCTCCATCTCCTTGATTTTTGTCTTAGGACACACTATCCTGGTATTACCAATTAAAGTTTGTAACTGTGTGGCCTTCCATTTGCAAAGTACTTCAGAGTCCTTTGTGCAGATGTTAGTGATGGGACCAAGGCCCTGTGAGGAAGTGACTGCATTTCTCTCCACTGTAGCTGACCTTCAGTGGTGTGACAGTGGAGCACGACCAGCGCTACGTTCATTTTGCATCCACCAAGCACGTCTTTGCACCCATCGCTGTGGGAGGCTCCCACCCCCCCACACAGGTGAGCATCTTGGAGCCAAAGCCAGCAGCGAGTGTAGGGAAGGAGCTAGTACTGCTGTGTCCCAAGGACAGGCAGTGTCTGAGGCAATTCTCAGAAAATTGAATGGCCTCCATAGTGAAGCATCACAGGGGAACTCCAAGGATAGCTCTAGGCGGAGTTTGGAAATAGCTGCTGGGAAAGTACTTCTCACCATCTGCAGTTTGACAAGATTTGGTGTTCACTCTGTACTCAGAATGCTTATGAGGTGTGTCGAGCTGTTCACTTATTCTCTTGCATTGTATCTGAGTGAAAACTTGCCTAGCTGCTCCAAGTACTCTGGAAAGAAACCCTAATTAGTTTTTTAGTAAATTAATTTTACTTCCTTAAACACTTATTCAGCAAAAAGGCAGCTTTGATTATGTTCTGCCTAATTTACTTGGGAAATGAACAAGTCTGAATTGAATTAAGAGCACTTTAATAGAAGTGCTTTTGCATTTTACGTAATCCGCTTTACAATGATCCCTTCAGCTAATCTGTATTAATTTTCCCCTGGTGTGAATTGACAGGACACCATTTGGAGAGGCACTTTGGTTATCAATGTACAAGTGTGGTGATAAACCTCCAGCACAGCTGCCTATCAGAGCCTTGGTGTTAAATCTTGACACTATGAGGTCTTCTCATTCTTAGGAGATAAGCTGATTAATTAAATATTAATGCTTATCAGCACCCCCTGGGGAAGCATTAACTAGTTTAACTTGTACCTGGTATAAAAAGCACTGCTCTTTCTGACTCACTTCAGATTTATAAACTCTACAATGGTGGCTCCATGCCCGTGACATTTGAGGTTCAGCTAGACAACCTTATGAAGATACGGGAGAAGAATTTTCAGCATGCTGTGTTTGCCTGCCTAACTCCTAGAGGAGAAATCCCCCC
Source organism: Camarhynchus parvulus (assembly GCF_901933205.1). Lineage (NCBI taxonomy): Eukaryota > Metazoa > Chordata > Aves > Passeriformes > Thraupidae > Camarhynchus > Camarhynchus parvulus. The sequence goes on from NC_044577.1 coordinate 22,357,700, forward strand.
TGGTGAATCAGGGCACATTGGATGGATCTTTTCACCACTGGAAGCTAAAACATACACGGTAAGAGCCTCCTCATGACTGAAAGAAACAGATTCTGTTGTTGACCTAAAATTCTTTAAGTTTCTTACTGGTGGTTGTAATGTAATGCTACAGCTGAATTGAGCTCTATGCCTCCAAGAGGCAGAGTCGTGAGAGCAAATTAGTGGCTGGTCTGGTCTAGAAATGGAGCAGAGAAATTTGTCTCGTAAGTTTTTTCTTCCCAAGAAGAGATATCTTCCACAACCAGAGTCATCCCGGTATTTATTTTTCAAGTAGCAAACAGTAACTGGGGATATCAGTAGTATCTGTTCAGATTTGTGGTTCATTGTTGGCCTCCAAAAATTCCCACCAAAGAGACCGAAGTCGATGTCTTCTATCATTGCAGTGTATGCTGCTGCAAACTTCTGAAAACAGCCTTCCCAAAGACCTCTGTCCTGGGCTGCAGCAGGCAGGCAAGGCCAGAGCTCTAGCACTAATTGTTGCTTCAGTCTGTGGTGAATGCATGGATAAATAAATTAATTTAACTTTAAAACTCCAACCTTTGCTCCAAGATGTAGTCTCTGTCCATCTCATACTGTAACTGGCTACTTGACTACTTAACCAGCTTTCCTGGGCTAGCAGGAAAGGGCAAGGCCTGAAAGAGCAAAAGAGACTGGATTTGTCTTTATCCATGCACGGGGTGTATTTAGACCAGTCCATTAGCTTATTGCACATCTCTCCCAAATATGACTCTGCACTTAAAACTTTTATCTTGTCTGAGGCAGGTTGATGTTCTCATCCAGATCCTGGAAGGTGACTCGACCCAGATTACTTTCCAGGGAGTAGGCTACAATCCAAATGTTGTAGAAGAGGCTGCCACATCCAGACAATTTTTTTCTTCTGCAGTCATTCCAGGTTCTGCCAGGCTAACTGTGCCTGGGCAGGTGAGTCCAAGTGTGGGATATGAGCAATGTGATCAGTCCAGAAATGTGTGAGAGACTGAAATATACAAGTGGCCCCATCTTGCAGTAGTCTGTGTTGCAGGAGAGTTCATTTGCCATGAGACAGAACAAGACATTTCCCTTCCAGCAGGTGATCTAGAGCTTAACTCATGGATGCTGAAAGGTGTCTTCTTTCCAGCTTGTCACTTCCATAGCCATTAGAACAAAAAAGGGTTTGGGTTTGTTCATGTAATTTTTTCTTAGAAGTTACCTCCCATCACAGCTGCCTTTCTTCTGTGCAGCTACAACCCCTTTTTCTTTCCTAAATCATTCTCAAAAAGACCATTATACTCTTGCCGTGCTCTGTTGGGGCTTGGCTGCCACCATTTCCCAGCCTAACCCAGGTGATTCATAGCCTGAATGCTGACTGCAGGATGGACACCTATTCAGGCACATGCAGAGGAAAGCACTTGTTTGACCTGCTGCTGGCTCAGCAGGAGCTTGCCTGGCCTGGCTGGAGCTGGCCTGCCAGCCTGGACAATCTGTTGTTAAATTCACCCACAGATCCAAGCACAGTGAATAAGCATTACACAGCAGCAGCAGAGGCTTTCTCCTGGCAGATAAAGGATTCAACCTGTGTGACATTAGCGTGCCTTCCTTGGAGCCAGCCACAGCTCCACGTGCTCTTTTGCTTCCAGCAGGGCAATTATATTCCTGAGAACAGCAAAGAGAAGATGACTGAAAACTGCCTCAGTCTGACAATGAAGATGGCATTCTGCAAGGCTCTGTTGTCTGAAATGAAGTTTCTTTCTCTAATGATAACCGTACTTAATTAGAGATTGCATTGTGCCTGGAGAACGGGACAAACTAGTAGCATACTAGTAGCAAGGTGTATTAGGGATCAATTTCCTAAAACTCACAGTCAGATTGATAGGGATTTTGCACAAGCACACACCACGTTTCTCAGCTGAAGTAGGAAAAGGCCTGGACTGCAAGTGCTGCACAGAGAATTGGGATGTTACTGGTCCTCTGTGCTCCTGAGATCCTCTCCTTTCCAGCACCAGTGTTTTGTCTTATTCATTGCTCACTCAATCCCACTGCAATCCAGCTAGCCTTCTGATGTAATGTCACTGTAACCAGAGCAAAATTGAGAGAATTGTTACACTCTCTCAAGTTGCTAAAGATACCTGATATTATCTGTGAATTGCTGGACTTAGAGATGAGTATGACTTAGAGATGACTCTATATGGTTAGGTCCCATCTTCCTTCCCTGCTGTTCCTTCTGATTTCTCTTTGCTTCCTGCAGGCAGCCACCTTGTCCCATAACAGGATTTGCCTTGGAAATATCCCAGACTGCACCAAAGCTGGTCGACTTGTCTTTCTCAACAATATCTCGAAGAGCAAGGCAGTGGTGTTTAACTGGCAGATAAATGCTAAAGAAATGGTGAGTCCTCCTTGATCTGCAGCCTTCCTGACCATCTCTATTGTGTCATGAAAGGACCTTACAGCTCCATTTTCAACAAGACACTCGGTTCTTGGGAATTGGCTTTCTACTAGGTGATGAAAGGAAAAGTGAAGGCAAGGGTTAGGACAGATTGAACAACAGGAATTCAGAAGGGAAATCCAAAGATTTCAGTGAAGTTATATGAAGCTGGAACTACAAAATGCAATAACAAAACCTCAGGACTCTGTCCGCCAGCAAAAGCCATGTTTGTTCTTAGAATATATCAACTGCATTTCTCTCATGGCACATATCTCTGAGGAGAGGTGTGTTCCCTGCGAAGAGAAAGCACACAGGAAGGTCCCAAGACAGTGAAATAGCTCCTCTGGGTTTTTTTCTTTTTTTTTAATTTATTTTTTTTCTCCTCCTCCTGCCCTTTGCCCAGGTGTTGGAGATTGCTCCTAAGTCAGGGGTTGTGCAGCCTGGAGAGAGTATCCCTTGCTTCATCACACTGCAACCTACAAGGAATCCCTACTTCTGCAGAATAAATCTGGTGTGTGAGGTGAGACCCAAGAGGTATCTGTGTGTTACCATGACCTGGGCATGTTATTGTGGTTCCCAAATGGCTGACCCCAGCAGTCAGCTGCCTGCTGCTTCCGGCTGAAAGAATCCTTCTCACATACTTCTCTCACACACTTCTCACTCCTGAAGACACCTAGCTTCATCCTTCCTGATGATTTAAGCATCTTTCTTTCTGTGTGGCTCACTAGATGAAGTGTAACTGTGCAATGTATGGATTTGTGAGGGGAGCCCAGCTGCTAGAAGGGATGGTTTGAACGGGAATGGCTTTCAGTGGATGCCAAAGACTTGATATCTGTAAAAACAAGTCTTGCTGCTTTAATATTATTGGGGGCACAGACCAACAGTAATGTTCCCCTCAACACTTCCCAGGTTTTTTTTGGCAAGAGAGTATATCCTCTCTGTCTGAGACTTAAAATACCACTGTTTTTTCCTCTTCCTGCCACTGGAATACATGGAAAGCAAGTGGGTTTCTTCCTGGGACCTTCTGAAGGAGAGAAACAGGCATGGACTTGAGCCATGGACTGTTATTTGCAGCTCTTTTCCAGCCCTGCTCCCTTCAGTTACGGTTTGTTTCCTAGGTGTACATCCAGGAGTCCCTGGTTCAGTATGAGAGGGACCTGCACGAGTGGGAAAAGGAGAAGGAACGGCAGGCTGTGGAATTCACCATCACAGAGAAGGACCTTGAGACTAAGAAGAAGCTAACATCTCCTTCAGTGGCAAGTGCTCTCAAAACCTTCTACCAGCTTAGCTTAGCTTAAGAAACAGCAGCCAGTGTTGACAAGAAACATTCTTTAGGAAAACCTAGGCAGTTGTTAAAAGGACATGAGACTGATTTATTAAAGACCTCAAAGCTGATCTGTGGTTAGAGGAAAATGAGATCTTGTTTTCTAGCCAAGAATCATCTTACAAACTCTGAAATTTCTAGTGACCATCTGAAATTTGGAAGTGCATGAGAAGCCTTTGGAAAAACAAAGGCAGTGGCTCTGGAAACCAATGGTTGGATTTTTAGCCATGAATAAACATTGGAGAGAAATGTGTAGCTAGCAGTAAGAATGTGGTCTGAGTGAAGAATGGAGGATGAGATCATTGACTCTCAGCTGGCACAAATTTTAAAAAAATCATAAGCTTTTGTTCTTCTCTCTATCTTTCCCATGTGGTAATTCTTCTTCTCTTTTTTTTATGTAATATTTTATTTTTCAGAGGTTATCAGATTCTGCTGAAACAGAATATCTTTCAAAATCCTCACCTGTGATGAGGAAATACAAGGTAAGTCAAGCCTATCTCACTCGTGGTAGAATCAAACTGACTGCTTTAGAAAAGAGGCAAATGCTGGATATCACAGTGTGGGAGTCTGGACAGAGAGCACAGCAGCATTTGTAGCTTCAAGGCTTTGGGAGACAGACTGTTTGGAGGAGGCAGAAGAATCACACTGTCTGGCTGTGTTCTCTGGCCAGTAACTTTCCAGCTGAGGTGAATGGGAACTGAAATTGGCATCAAACGTGCACCCATGACTGGAGAAAGGGGGAAAGGTTTCAAATAAGCAGAAAAAATACACACAGACAGGGCAATTGGTATCTGTACTGGTTTCATTTTGGGGCCACAATGGAATGTGTGCCACAGCAGAAAGCAGCAGGACCCTGGCAGAACGTGGTGCAGGCACCTCAAGAAGAGCTGTTCTCTATTCCTCAGGAGAAGCTACAGACAGGAACTGCCTTGGTTTAAATACACAGAAAGCTTTAAAGTTCAATTTCCCTGGTTCATCAGTTTCCACACAAGTGCACAACTGTATGCACTGCTATATGACAGCTTTTCCAGCAGTGGTGGGAAGGTGTGAAACAAGGTCCCAGTGAGTGCTCTGCAGAGCTACCTGGGCCCAAAGGAAGAGCCAGCAGTGCCTATAGCCATCAGCAAGATGTGGTGTGGGAATGACAGGGCTCAAAGCTAACCCAAGATGTGGAAAGATTTAGGGGAGCTGAGGGGAGGCTGGGTCTGAGAGAACTGAGACAACAAGGAGATGCAGCTTGTTATCTCTGGAATGTCACCTCAGTGAGGCTGTAGCAGTGCTCCTGAGACCCCACAAGTGCCTTTGCATGCCTTGCACTGTTCTGTGTGAAGGAATCACCTCAGGGCAACTCTAGCTTGGACTGTTTTCTCTGTGCTGTTTGGTGTGATCAGTGATGCAGGTCAAAGCATTCACTGGATGAGCTGCAGAAAGGTAAAAAACATTTTCTTTTAGTCCTCTAGGGTTTTAACCTCTAGGGATAATTTGGAGCCTGCTGTGTCTGTGTAAGGAGCAGTGCAGGCCCCTAGCCTCATTCCCAGAGGCAGGACAGCCATGTCTCAAAGATCATTGAAGTCCTGCAATGCCTGAGGACTTCTGCAGATCTCTGTGGTGTTCTTCTGGCCCAGGCATCCTGGGTACTGCTCTAAGGAGCTTCCCCCAGTCTGACTGCTGGTAATGCAACCCCAAGTTGGCCCATGTAGTGTGGCTGGGGTCAGTTCCTGGTTTCCCTTCAGGTTTGGGGGAGGACAGTTTCCCCATGCATTCCATCCATGTATGTCACTTCTCCTGCAGCACTCCCAGTGTGCTTGCAAGAGCTTCCATGGTGATGGATTGGAGAACAACAGCCCCAAGTACCTTAGGGAGACCCTGAAATCCTGTTGACATTTGGGGCTGGCACACTGATCACTGAGAAGGGAACAGATCTGATTTCCACTATGGCTGCTCATGCCTGTTATCAGTACTGTGGTGCTAAGGTCATTTTGACACCCAGGATCTGGTGGCTCTGGTTGCTGGGCTTTCAGCTCTCATATCTGTGCTCAAACCTACACCAGCCTACTTGTGGCCAAAGGACCAACGATATGCCTGCCATTTCTTTCTCTCCAACAGACACTACCCCCTATTAAAAGCCAGCCTACACCCTGTCAGCCACCTGGGTGCATTGAGAGGGGGCTGCCATTGGACAAAGATGCCAGCCAGGTGTGGGTCAAACCAGAGCTTCCCCCACCCTTGTCCTTACACCTTGATGTGTCAGCCAGGTCCTATGCTATTGAGGACTTTCTCAGCAACTTTGCCTTGGATTTTCCCAGATTCTTCTTGTCCCGGTAAGAGATAGAGTTTTTTGGTTTGGCTGCTTCATCTGAGCCAGGGCTGCCCCATGCTCTGATATGCACTGAACTTGGTGCTCTGCTCTGCTGCTCTCCAGTGCCTCAGTATTAAGTAAGAGGTGTCTTGTTTTCCCCAGCATTAGCTGACATGACCTGTTTCTCTCCCCACCTCAACTGTCAGAGCTCAGTGTTCCTCTTTTATGACAGTGTCCCTGCTCCTGTCAGAAATACAACAGCTCCCACCCCTCCCCTGCTTGCCTGACATGCTGCTGCAGTGCTAGAAGGGTGCTGGTCTTTGAGAGTTTGGTTCTGTAGTGCTGCCACTGATGGAACAACTCGTCCTTTCTCAGCCCTTACAGCGCCAAGCCCTCAGACAGCAAATTGGTGGATGGAAGTGGGCACAGAAACAGGATGGACACGGAGTGTGAACGGCTGTCCCTGGCTGCTGCTTCTAAACAAGAGCTGGAGGTGGTGACTGACATACTCGCAGGTGTCATCAGGTGTGTGCTCCTTCACCCTCACCTGGTTTGGAGCCCCTGTCCTCCAGAGAATGATTGCAGCATGGTCAACCCTCTGTTAATCCTGGAGGAATCTGTGCACTCTTGTTACCAGAATGGGGGATCCACCTGCTAAAAGCTGTCTTGGGGACTATGAGCTCAGATCTTGGAGTGACAGCCAAGGCAGGGGCTTCCTCCCCAGCCAGGGGCTGAGCCCATATTTCCAGAGTTCCCAGGAACCAAGGAACTCTACCTACTGTGATCTTAGAAACAGGCTGCATTGGGGTACACCTATTCAGTTTGTGAGCTGCTCAAATGTAAAGAACCAGCACTGGGGAAACAGAGGTAGTTTCACTGGCTCAAGCCCTCTTGCTGCTTCCCTTAGGCCCAGAAAGCAAGAAGGTACAGACTAAACACTGACATCAGTCAGTGATTTCCTCTGCTTTGTGGTGTCTTGTAATAATCCTCTGGGTCATACAGATAAGTCAATTTGCTGAAACTTATCCTTTATTTTCCTCTTCCTAGAAGCCTCTTGGAGAACGGCCACTTCCAGAAGTCAGTGAGAAAAATCGAAGATGAGCCTATTCCATATTTCTCCCAGTTCCAGTCTGCAAAATCAGCAGAGCTCCAGGACAGTAGACCGGGCTCCAAGATCCCCTCCAGGGTCTCTGCTTCCACAGATCTTGACCATGAGAAGGATAGAGAGGGGAGAAAAATGAGTCAGGAAGCCTCTCCCAGTGATTTGCCGGAGTCTAGCGAGACTTTTCACCATAAGCAGTTGAGGGTAAAGGAGATAATAAGTAGGTGAGGAAGAGCTCACACGTAAAAGCCAAGAGCTGCACAGTCAAGAGAGCCATGGCAGCACACTGCCTGGCCAGAAATCCATTTCTCCTTCAGCCCTGCAGCATTTCTGCGGGGGTGTTATATGTTGTCTGGGTGGAAGTCAGTGCTAGCCCACCTAGCCACCCTCTCCCAAATGTGGTTTGTGGGGAGAGATGGGGTTTACTGAGTCTGGGGTTGAGCCGTGGGCAGTGCCAGGAGGCTGGTAGTGAATGATATCTACTCTCAGGCCCTCTAGGCCATATTAGACATTGGGGTGCAGTATGTGCTTACCTTACCTTTTATTTTCACTGCAGTATTTCACCACCTGCATTTGCTGTGGCTGCTCCCTTGTACACTGCTACAAGCTTCAAGCATTATTCACTAATAGCAGCTACAGCACAGCTTGGAGGGAGAAACCAGTAAAACTCTAGTCACCAAGTTTTGTGTAGGTCAGGGCCTGACACCAGCTGGTGACATTTCTGGGACAAGGGTCAGCAGCCCATTGTTCAAGTCTTTGGTTCATTGGTCTCAGCGTGTAGGAAACAGTGTGTGTTCCACTGCTGTGCCTGATGATTCCTGGCAGGAGTTATAGCAAGCAACCTGCCTTATCTGCTTTCTGATAGCTGTCCTCTGCTGTGCTTCTGTCCTTCCAGGCAGCCAGCTGTTGGGAACCTCGTGGAGCTGCTGCTGGAAAACACACTGCAGAACATCATGATCGAAGCCAGTCGTGGGGAGGTGGTGCTGACAGCCCAGCCCAGGGTCATTGCTTTACCCCCCAGTGCCTCCCAAAGGTAGCAGAGTGTATCTGTGCTTTGGTGGGGGACAGGACCTGTCCTTAACATGTCAGGCTGAAGCACAGCCCATTTTCTAGACCATGTGGGTTAGCTGAATCCCTGCCTATCAATGCCAAGGCTGCCTGTGCAAAACGAAGAATCCACTCCCAAAGTCCCTGCCCCCTCTTGGCTTGTCCTGAGCCACGGAGCAGAGGTGGTAACAGTACAGCCTGTCTGTGGACCTGAGACCCTCATACAGCTCTGGGGCAGGGCCCTATGTGGGAATAGCTGGCCTGAGGCACTGGAGAGCCTAGCACAAGGATGGTCCTTTGGGAAAAGGGGTCAAGGAGCAGGCAGCACAGCCTCTGACAGCAGAAAAGGAGCAAAGCTGTCATAGTCCAAGGAGGTGTGGGATGTAGTTAGGTTGAGGGAATGGCCATCGGTGGGAAAGTAGATTTGGACCTGAGTGAAAAGCCTAAGGGTTTGCTCTACCTTGGGTAGAAGTGCAGAGAGATGGGATTGAGGGTTAATGGAAGAGGGCTGTTGGATGTAGATGTCATCTCCAGAGCTGGCATCTCTTTTTCAGAATCACCAGCCCTGCATCCCGACCCTCCAGAGTGTAGCTACTGGGTACTGTGCTGCTTAAGCTCCTCAAGCACATCAGCTCTCTCCATTCTTCATCCCTGTGATGTCCAGAGCAACTCGGACCCTCCCACACCATGACCTTAGCTCAGCATGCTGGCTATCTCTGAGGAGGTATGTCCTGATTATGTTCTCAGCACCGATTTGCATCCTCTGACAACTCCACGGCAGAGTTCATGAGATCTCTCCTTTCTGTGGCTGCCCACATCATCGGAGAAGAACCCTACGCTACAGGGAGCACATGGACAACCACTGTGACAATTCCCACTATCCTCAGTCTGTACTGGCTGAGAGGAGTGGGATTTGCTTTGGAATGTAGCTGAGGAAGGACTGACATCTGGGCAATGAGGTGATGGCATCAGCAGGATGCAGGTACTGAATCCTCCTCCCTCCTTGCTCCGAGGGGGCAGCTGCAGCACAGTCAGTACCCACAGCAACCCAATAAAAGCAACTTGACCTTCAGACACTGACACCGTGTGTAACGTAGGTAACTCATGCGTCTGGGTTTGTGAGCCCTGGACAAGGTCTTCCCTTTCCAAACTGCAAGGCTGTCACCTAGGGAAGGGGATCCTCTGAGCCTTGGTTTGGCCTGGGGAGTCTTGTCAGGCTGCAAGACGTGTCACAGTGAAGGAGCATGTTTGTCACAGCCGGGAGGTGGCAGCGTGAGTTGGGAAAAATCCCAGTGACCAGCACAGGGCAGGCTGGTGCTGGGTTCGAGCTGCTGCTCCCAGGCAGGAGCTGCAGGATGGCTGTACCAGGCAGTGGGCTGCATTTGCAGCATATCCTCTGTTCTGCTATATCACTATGGACTCTGCAACATGGGGCTCATGCAGCCACCTCACTCTGGTGAGGCTGCAGCTTTGGTGTCCCCCTCCAAACCCTCGTGTCTTTTTTCCCAGTGCCAGCACCCAGCCAAGACCAGAGCTGCATCTTCCTCCCTCCCATCCTAAGAGAAGACTGTGCAAAAGGCACTGGGGAGGGCTTTTGCCCCACTCAGCAGAGGGCAGTTGCCTGCTGTGCCTGGGGTACTGTGGCTCAGCCAGCTTCACCCCAGCACTCCTCTCTATTCAGGAGCCCGGCGTGCGTAACCATTACTAACCCCCAGGGCTGAGCTGTTCCTGTTGTCAGAGATACAGCAGAGGCACTGCCAGCTCCTGAACTCAGCCCGAGTGCCTTAGGCCTTCACATGGGTCCTGGATCCTTCTTATGAGAAGTGCAAACCCTCTCCTCCCTTCCCAATACTCTGCGTGCCAGGTATCCTACATCACAGCAGTCTTTCTGTATTCCTCTGGCCTTTGGCTAGTGCTGAACAGGTAATGCAAAACCAATTCCTCCACAGCTCAAGACAGCAGCAGGGCCTGGCTGCTCAGTCCACTTGGACTGATTCTTCTTGGTCCAGGCTCCTTGCTAGGATTTGCTCACTGCAGATGCTCTGTTGTCCTGCAGCGAAGTTCCCAAATGGATAGCAAAGGCAGGGGCAGAAACCTCACTGTTACCCTAAAGCAGGTTGAATCCAGCTACCCAAGGACAGCATGGAGCAGTGAAGACAGGGTCAGTCAGTTTGTCCATCCTCAGACCTGCTGTGTGATCTAATGCTCTTTAGGCTGCATCACTGCAGCTGCACCATTGCATCCACTACCTGGAGGAGCTAACATGGGAAATGCTGTGTGTTAGTCTGGTCTAACACCCAAAAACAAATGGAGACAGCCCGAGTGCCATCAAATGTGCAGGGACTTTTTTTATGCCAGTAAAGCTCTTGTTCTCCCCACTTTCCTGTGCTCCCAGCCTGGACCTGGAGAAAACAGAAGTCACACTGTACTTGCCTGTTGGAGCACTATTAGAAGAAGATTCACTTGTTTGATAAGCATCACTCTAGTGGGAGAGATCTCGAAGATGATGCCTTAAACAACAGGTGAATCAGGGAAACAGATTTGAGAGCAGATTTACACCCGTGAGAAAGAAATTTTTCTTTTCTTAGCTCTTTTTTAGGGGCTGTGAGATGGTCATGTGTCACCTCTGTTGTAGGTCTTCTCTGGTGCCTGTCAACCAGAACCACTCGGAGTGCACTAAGCAAAGAGAGTAGCAGCTGTCACACACTTTTCTTCTTTTATCCTCATCCTAAAATATAAATACACCGAGGCAGCCTCTTTCCCAGGTCGGGGAAATTCCCAATTCCTCTTCTCAGACTGGGAACTAGACCCAGACCCTGGTTTTGGAAAACACTTCAACGTGTGACTGAGTGACATCACTGTCCTGTTAGCAAAGAGAGACAGCAGCACTCCAGATAGTGCTGGGGGTGAGCTCTGCATGGTGTGGATGTTCTCACCCAGGGGCTTCTCTCTCACTTGGATCTTTGGGGCAATGGGGAGGTGAGGGGAGGGCAGAGCCATGCAGAGCTGGCAGGGAGGGACTTTCTCTTAGCAAGAGGTTTTGTTGGTAGCCACTGCCAAGGGCTCTGAATTTGTGGGACTATAGACTCACAGCCCAGCTCAGCACCCAAAAGAGGGGAGAAGTCCTGTTTCTGCTAATGACATTTGGGGCTCAGGCAGAAGGAAGTTCGAGCTTGTTGTACTGTCTCCCTGGGCTGGGTTTGGCCCATCCCCAACAGAACTACGTTTCTAATGCACATCTCTCCAACAGAAATACTGTAGGTACAGGTCCTGCTTCTTCCCACTGGTGTTTGGGCAGTAAAGTGGGTGATGTTCCCAGGGGACTGGGGTCGGTAGCCAGGGCAGGCTCCCGGCAGGTACACAGCCAGCACGCCTATGGCTGAGCACGAGCTTGGCAAGCTAATGGGACTCCCCCTCTCCTTGTGGGAATTATCGGGAGCACTCAGTCATCAGGCAGTTAATGCACCACACAAGAGGAGCTTTCTTCTTGGCTGTTACTGCTGGCTCCCAGGGAGGGCTTAAATGGCCTTGGGGCAGGTGGGCAACAGAAGCTATCCTGAATCCCATTAAAACATTTAACACCTGCTGAATCCTGCCATTGTGTGGGAGATAAAGGAAAGGGAACAAAGCTGCTCTTGGGCTTCCCTGACAGGGTGTCTGTCCCATTGCAGCTGGGGAGCCTGAATCTCCTGCAAAACCCCACTTGGTGGGTCTCTGTGTCAGTGTGAGGAAGGCAGCAGTGTTAGGGGACAAAGAACCAACCATTCCCTGGTTGGAACCATCCCCTTCTCCCTCTGCACAGTGTATGAGGTAGGCACCTGGGAAAGTCCTGCCCTGACCAGCTTGCAGTGTCGGAAGAGCCAAAGTGTGAGGGTGATCCTTCCAAAACCTTTGGCAAAGCTGGACAGATCCTTCACCCCTGGCCTCCCATCTCCCAGATACTGGGCTCTGCTGGCTCAGCTGTGTCACTTTGGTGTTTGGGACTGGAAGCCATGCTCAGGCCAGGCCAGGGCACCATGCTGGCTCCTGATGGACACAAGAGGTGCTCTGCTGTGAGCTGGTCAGTCCTCATGGGACAGTGAGGCAGCACAAGCCCTGCGCTGCTGCAAGAGGAGGCTGAGGCTGCCTTTGCAAGGCCAACCCTACTAAGAGTTCAGTCGTGGTGCTGCCCACCTGCCTGACAGGGAAGGGCACAAACTGGTAAATGCTGCCCTAGAGATGCCAGAACAGAAGCAAGACATTCCCCAGGGTAGCAGTGCAGTGCAGGGCACTCTGCAAGCTCAAGGGACCTGCTTTTCTCGTGTTTTCTGTAAAGCAGCTCTGCAAGCACAGTATTTGCTGCTATTTAGTGAATGGTGGGGCCCCATCCTTGCAGGAGAGAGGCTGGGGTGAATGAGCATTTCTGACACAGCATACAGGCTTGGAGATGTCTGCTGGCACTGCAGCAGCACCTGTGGTATTTGGGGTTTTTGCTTCTCCAGAAAGAGGGGCAGCCTATGCCAGGAGCTGCAGCTCTGCTATGCTGGTGTGTGCTGGGGCAGGGAGAGGTGGGAGTCCTGTCCAGCACACTTCCCATACCAGGAAAGGAGAAATAATAAGTCCAAGCATCACAGCCTGTACAGCATGAAAAGGAGGGGGAGCATCACACTTCACTGCACCACAACCCAGAGTATTGGTGGTATTGCATTTCCTTTGCTGCCAAAACTATTGAAAAAGGACCAGGATGAGCAAGGGCAGCAGGTTGGCATCACTCCAGTCAGGCCTGGGGGACCCCAGCCTGCAGAGGCAGCAGCAGTCAGGAGGAGCCTCTCTTTCAGAATCCTGAGTGTGAGAGGGTCAAGTCTCCAAGGAAGAATTGAGTGGCAGCGGCTGCTAAGGATCTGCCACTATGCTCTTACATTTGGGCATGTATTTACTGCAGCCTGCAAGTACACTCCAGCTCTGGAGGGAGCAATGGTGATGGTTTCTAAAGCACACCCAGGACAAGCTCCTGCAGGTGTACACCGTGGGGGTTAAAGCAGCGTTACCCCCTCCCCACCCACAAACACACCCATCTACACAAACAAACAGGCCACTGCACTTGCACAAAGGAGCTTCTCCTGCCACTGCTGCTGCGCTTCATGCTCTGTTATCCGAGGAGTTGTGGGTGCCAGAGTAACTGGGAGAGAGAGCCCAGCTCCTGCTGGCTCTGGCTGAGATCGGCACAGGGCTGCCAGGGCTGAGCAGCGTGGCTGGGCACTGGAGGAGTGTCCAAACTTCTCCTGGCTTCCATGAGCTCTGCTCCCAGAGCCAGCACAGGCTCGTCTGCACTGGTTAACCTGCTGGGCAGTGACACAGCTGGGACACAAGGGTGCTGTGACTCTGGGATACAGTGACCCACGGGGAAGCATGTGCACATGGAGTGACACACATCCTGTTCCAGCTGCTGCGTTAGGACAGCTGGCTCCTGGCCTGTGTGGCCATGCAGGGAACACTCCCAAAGAGAGTGCTCCCAAAGTTTTGTTGAGTTGTGCTTTGCTGCCTAGCTCGGAAGTCTGTGCATTGCTCTAAAAGACGTGTGAGCATTGTGCCATGGGGTTTTTCAGCATGAGTGGGGGAACTGGGGTAAGAACAGGGAAGACTTTTCTATCACTGGCACTCAGACTGCTGGGGGTAGGCACTAGATTTGCTTTTCTGCCCTGAGACTTCACAACTCCCAGACTTTTCAGCAGCCCAAAACACTGCAAGAAAGTCACCGCTATCCTAGAGCTGCCCAGGTAGGGTATCCTCACACCTGCTTCCCCTGGCCCCCTGCTCTCCTCTCATCTCTGCTGCAAAGTGAGCCAGGCAGGTGGGTGGAAAAGTGACAGCTGGTGTTGTTCCAGCGCAGGTTAATGAATGTCTCCTCCTCTCCCCCCCACCTCCTCCTCCCCACCACCCCAGCACCCAGGCTCCTGGCTCCTATCAGCCCATCAGGCTCCCATTAACAAAGGCAGCCCTGGAGAGTTTGCATAGAGACCTGCTCTGCCTCTAATCTAGGTGGGCTAATCGCCTCCCTTGCCCAGCCTGCCTTCCCTGGGTCAATATTTGCTCTGAGCAAACACAGAGCTGTGACAGGTGTGCTGGGGAGAAGGCTCGCTGCCGCCAGCCCAGCCCTCCTGCCTGTCTCTGCTCAGTCACATCTCTCCGGCCCCCCGATCACCGGCCAGCCAGCGCTATTTTTATCGGGACTATAAAAGCCCCGTCCAGCCAGCGTCACCCTCATTTTCTGCCTGTGAGCCAGCGGGGGAAGGCGAAGCCACTCACCTGACAGCTGCCAGCGTGTCACCGGAGCCAGGTGAGCTGCTAGAGCCCAGCACACCTTGGCCAGGATCCTGCCTGCCTGGCTGGGAACAGGGTACTGGGCACGGAGAACATCCTGGGGGCTTTCCCGAGACAAGGACGGGGAGTCTGGTCGCACACCCGAACTCCTGGCAAGGAAGGGGACGGGCTCGGGGGACACCGTCCAGCCTGTCCCCTTTCCTTAACTCTTCTCTCTCACCTGTGTTTTCCAATCCTTTCTGTTCCCCTCCCCTCCTCCATTTACTTTCTTCCTTTCTTCCTTTCTTCCCTGTTCTCCAGCCTGCCATGCCGGTTAACCTGCCCCTGCTCTGTTTGGCTTTCCCAGGCAGCAGGTGTCAAGCATCCACTTTCCAGACTTTACCCCCGGAGGAGCCGGTCTGGAGCAGCATGTGCAGCGAAGGACACCCAGCCTGGACGGACCCAGCTCGGGAGGAAGGGGCTGCCGACAGCCCAGGGCAGAGCATCCCTCCAGCCCACACTGTCCAAAGTCGGAGCATCTCTGCACTTGCCTGGCGTCGAGCCCCACGTGCAATACCTGACCTGAACGTTTTGTTCGTTCGGCTCGCGTTAGGCAGGTCCAGCCCATCTGCAGGCGCACGGCTGCAGGCGCTCCCCCGGCCCCGGCCCCGCCGCAGCCGCTGCAGCGCGGAGGGAGCACCCGCCTGCCTGCAGCTGCTGCGTGACAGACCGACACCCAGCCTGTGTGCCACACGGACACCCAGCCTGCGTGCGGAGCAAAGGGCACCGGGGACGGGCACAGCACGCAGTCTCACAAACACACGCGGCGGTGAACAGCCAGTGCACACAGATGAAGCAATCCACACACAGCATGCAGGAACGCCATGGGACTGCCACATGGCACTGCAGGACCCAGGTGACAGCGGTACACACGGCCTTTCTGGCACTCAGCTTTGTAGGCTGTGAGGTGCAGGACCCGTGTCCATGTGCCCACGGCATGGCAGGCACATGTAACGCGCTAGGCACACTCATCCTGCCTGTGTGGCTGACCGCTGCCTGTAGCAGCCTGCTGGGGAAGGGCAGCCTGGCCCTGGCAGCACTGCAGAGCCATGGCAGGCACAGAGAGCCCTGGCACGGTGCTGGCCCAGGGTGGAGTTTGGCAGGCTCTGCCGAGCACCCAGGTAGGTCTCAATGGTCTGCTGGCACCAAGGGAGCTTTAGCTGCTGACAGAGAAGCAGCAGGAGGGAGGACAGGAGCAGGGCAGAGGATGAGGGGTGTCACATCCTTCCTCGCCTCCCCCTGCCTTGATTCACTCCCAGGACCTGCACTTCCCAGCCCTTCCAGGACTGACTGTCCAGGGCAGGTGTTTCCTGTTGTGCACCTGAAGCCTGCAGGCCAGGTGCCAGATCCTGCTGGTGGCAATCCCTCTGCCTATGCTTGCCGTGGAAGGCCATAGGGGGTGGTGCTGGTAAGCCGGTGGGTCTCTTCCAGGACAGCCCTGCTCACTGCCTGCCCTGCTCTCCAAGCACAAGTGCTTGACCTGGACTCCTGTCCCATTCCATGTCCTGTCCCATCCCTCTCCCCCAGCAGCCAGAGAAGACATTCAGAACCTGGGGCTGCTCCTAGCTCCATGGAGGCTGCGGGGAGTCATGGAGAGCTAGGAGACAGGACAGCAGTAAACCCGCTTTCCTCCCACCCCAGGGTATTTTTTGGGAATGGAAAGATCCCTCACCTCCCTACTGTCTATGCCTGGCTCTGCCTGTGATTTCTCTGCCAGCCCTGAGCTGCTTCTGCCCTGCCCTCAGGCACAGGCACTTCTATAGCACAGGCTGCAGCTCTGGTCCTGCTGTGCTCAGGGATGCTCTGAGTTTACAGGTGGCTCCTGAGCCCATCTGCAGCCGCTCTGCAAACACCAAAAAGGCTCAGCCCATCCACCCAGTGTGGACAGTGGAGAGGTTGGAATGAAGGAGCTCAGGTGTGCTAAAGGACAGGACGATTCCTACTGCTTTCCCTCACCCTCATGCAGCTATGCACAGGACAAAGCTCAGCAGCCCTGGTCCCAGAGCAGGAGAGTCCTGTTGCCTCCTTGGGGTGCCCCTGCAAGGGGTAGAGATGAGGCACCTCCTAGGCTTCCTGTTTGGGCAGATGCTTTAGGAAGTTTCCATCAGGTGGTGTAGGTAGGGACCAAAATCAAAGAGCATCTCCAGGGTTGCCGTGCTCCCTGCATCCCTCCAGAGCTAAGGGCCCGTCCCAGCCTGGGAACAGCCCCAGGATGATGCAGTGATTGGCCATCATTGTGGTCATGGGCCCTTGGGGCTGTGTCTCCAGGCTCTGTGTCCCCTGCTACGAATCCTGGCAAAGTTGAAAAGCTGAAAAAGCACAACACATCCCCTGACATGCACAACCCTCTGCAGCTGCCCTGCTCAGGCTGGGATCAAACAGAACATGATTAATAACTCTGAGCAAAGCCAGACCCTGCTGTCCATGTGCTCCAGTGGCTGCACGTGTGTCCCTGTGGGGGCAGAGCCTGGTGGAGATGGTATCTGGCAGAGCAAGGCTGTGAAACGCGGCCGTGCCGCCTCCGCCTGCCTGCTCCAGCTCCTCTGGGCTGTCTGATGCCCTGGCTTGCTTGTTCCCCTGCCACCTTCCCAGCCTGCTGTCACTGCCCCAGCTCTGCCAGCCCAGTGGCACTGGGAAGCTGTGAAACCCTTCCAAGGTGGGATGGCCCCGAGCAGGCACACTGCCCTGAGGCTGTGTTACCTGGGGAATGACTCTCTGGCAGGATTAGCACCCAAGGGTGAGCTGCTCCTCACAACAGGCAGAGCCAGAGGTATTAAACACCCACTTTTACACGTCAGAGCCACTGCTGGTACCACAGGTACCAAGGCTGGCATGGCATGGGGCACAGCAGGGTATTGCTGTCTGTGCTGGGTGGTGCTGTTCCCCAAACAAACCCCAGGCTCTGCATGGCCAGTGGCACAGCTTTGGGGACCTGGGGACCTGGGCTGGGGATTTCCATGGCACAGGTCCTCAGCAGGAGGATTTGCATGGAGAGGGCAGGGCTCAGGAGGAGCGCTGGGGAGATGCAAGTGCCCAGGTTTGGATTTGCACATAGGTGCAGTTTCACCCAGGTGTGTATGTGCATGCATGCCTGTGTATTTGCATAGGGGTGTGTGCCCTCCCTGGCAGGCAGGGCAGAGCTGGTGCATCCCTGTCCTGTGTGTGCCCGTGTGTGTGTTCTGCTGAGCTGAACAGCGCTTGCTGCTCTGTTTCCTGGTGTGTGCAGCTGAAGGTGTGGGTGGGAGCAGAGGTGTGCACTGCTCCTGGCAGCCTCTGGGCTGCTCATGTCCTGCCCAGCCCAGATGGGGTGTGCCATCCTGGGGCAGGCCCTGCTTTACTTCAGGATGTGGGAGAGGCAGCTGGTTGTCCTCAGCACACCAGTGTCCCAGCATGGTCAGCCCACAGGGCTGTGTGGGCACCTCAGGGGCTGAGAACCAGGGTGGTGTGAGCATCCCTAGACCTCATCCGACCCCACTCAGCCTGTTTGGCACATCTGTGCTGTGCCTGAAGGAGGTGCCCAGGCAGAGCAGGAGCTCCCTGCCCCTCAAAGTCTGTCCCAGCACCCCTGTGGGTACCCAGACAGTTTGCACAAGGAGACAGGCTGCCTGTGACGCTGGGGATGAGCTAATGTTGGAGTCCAGGGCGCTGTTCCAGCCTGCTCCTGGCATGGCCAGGCCTGGCACAGGGAGCATAGGGACTGTCCTCACTCTGTGCTGGGGTCCTGCACTCCCCTTGCCAGGCTTCAGATACTGTCACCAGGCAATGAATCTGCCCCACACACCACCCCCAGCTGAAGACAATAAGCAGAGGCAGTCTTCAGTCTGCCTGGGCTCTGGGACAAGCTTATCCCCCTCTGTCAGACAGGGTGGATGGGAGAGGTGGGTCCCAGGCATGGATCTGCATTCTGCTGAGGTGAAATGACAGGAATTCTGCACACTCCAACCCAGTCCTGACTGTGGGGAGTATCAGGGACAGCATGGGTACAGCCTGGCATCCTCCCCCCTGCACCCACAGACCTCTGGGTGAGGGGACACGTTTCACAATTGCCCCCAAAAGATGTCTTTGAACCCCCATTAGAGAAGGGAATAAGGGAGAGCCCTGATGAATGATTTGAGATGCTGGGGGGAAAACCCCAGAGCTTATACTAGTCCTGCATCTTGGAGCACATCAGCCCCATCCTCCCACGGGGCCTCCAGGGAAGGGGTGAGTGGTGGGGCTCCTCTCTTCCCAGCCCGTGGCTCTGGGAAGTGCGTGGGCAGCCTGCCCAGGGGATGGATACTGAGCAGGCTGCCAGGGCTGCTGCTCCTGGCCCAGCTATTGCTGGCTTCAGGAGCCCTGAGGCAGCTGAGGCAGGATGTTCTGTTCTTGTGGCAGTGCCTGGCTCAGCCCCCACCTGTGCTGGTCCTCAGAGCTGCTGGAGGAGGGGACCCAGCACTGCCAGCCTCTCCATCCGCCTCCTGAGTGAGCATCACCCAGCTTGGGGCGCCTGCCACTGCAGACGCGGCCAACAGGGCAGTGCAGGAGCACTGGGGTGGAGTGGGACCTTGGCCAGGTGCCAGCTGAGCTCGGATCCCCTGGCTCTGAGGCTGCCAGGGGCTGCCAGCCTTAATCTTGCCCTCTGCACCTCCATGGCAGCACCCTAGCTGCTATAGGGAAAGCTGGCATCTGGGAAGCTGTGCTCACCCCGTGGTGTCCCTCCACAATGACACAGTGCACTGAAGGACATGACATGCATCAGCAGCTGTGTACAGGCCAGGCTGGGAGTGGGCTGGGACGTGCTCCATCACTGCAGCCCTGGGGCTGGTCTGCACTGGGCAGTCTGTGAGGACCAGCAAGCTTCCCCAGGACACTGAAGCTATGGGGTGCCCTGGAGGTGCCAGGCTGAGGCCACCTGTGGTAACAAGCAGGAGGTCACAGTGGCTGCCACCAGCAGGCTCCCTTCCAGGCCAGGGTCTGGAGCAGAGGAGCAGACACTGCCTCCTCTGACCCAGTGCCTGGCATCCCTGCTGGGTAGGGTGTGACAGAGGAGACAGCTCGGGCTGAAAGGGACATGCCCCCCTGGGTTCCCTTTTGTTTCTGTGCTGCTGTCAGTTCCCTGCCAGGGCTGGGCTCAGCTGGGGAGCAGCCTTTGCCAGCTGCTCACACCCAGGCTGTAATCCACAGGCAGGAGGGAAGCAGCTGGTGGAGCCTCCCTGACCTTCAGGTGGGATTAGTCCCCATGGGAACAGTGGGGAGCAGGCAGGTGAGGCCACAGCTCCCCTGGCAGCTTGTGGGGACTGAGCACACCCCCATGTGGGGACAGCCAGGCTCAGGTGGTGAATGGGTGGCACGGGGTGAGCCTGTGTCCCTGGGAGCATCCTTGTCTTGGAGGGCTGCTGCAGGTGCACCCCCAGAGCTGCAGGTGCCTCAGGCCAGGGTGGGCAGCCACAGCCCCACAAGGAGGGGTGAGCAGCGTGCCTGGGGTGGTGCCAGTGGCACGGAACAGCTGGCAGCCCGCGGTGTGCGTGTGCACCTGCGTGGGAGCTAATCCCTGCAACATCTGCCAGGCTCCTGCTGTCCCAGGGGTTCCTGGCTGCAGGGGTGGCATGGCTGCATGCACAGGGGACACGTGCCTGTGGGGCAGCTGGCAAGGGCCAGGGCTCCCTGTGCGAGGCAGCGCCTGTGAGGAGGCTCCTGTGGCAGATGTGTGCTGTACACACGTGGCTCAGGTGGCCAGCAAAGCTTCTGGAGGGGACAAGTGGCACTGGGGATCCCAGCAACCCTCTTGGCTCTGGGATCCAGGATCCAGCAGGTGGAAGTAGGGGTTTTGGCTGGGATTGACCAGTCCTGGTGTGGCCATGTTCAGAGCAGCCCGGAAGTACAAGTGACTGGAGAGAGAAGGAGGGTGTGTGCATCCTTATTGAGGAGGATGATTTCCCACAGAAATGAGGCTGGGGGAACAGCAGAGGAAAAAGGAAGCATTGGGGCTGCGTGGGGGCAATGACACACCACCCCTGATCTAATCAGCCAGACCCTGCAAATAAAGGCCACCTGTTTTGGCCCTGACAGCAGGAAGCCATGCCTAGAACAAACAGAGCACCAGGCAACTGGAAGAAAGGCAAACAGGGGCCGGCACCAGCTCCATCTGCTCCTGTTGGGCCCAGCCCCAGACCTCCAGCCCCCCAGAGTGCGGGTCCAGCCCCCCACCGGGCTGGGGAGAAGGAGAGAGCAGCTAGAGGTCCTTGCAGGGTGTGAGCAGGGCCCAGCCCACGGTGCCAGCCAGGTGGACCACACACAGCTGTGCTGCCTTGGTCAGCCAGCCCAGAGATCCCTAACATCGATGGGTACAGCTGTGTATTGCCACAGGCACGGCAGCAGCCTCAGGGTTCCTGGGCAGCGCCTGCCTCACCTCTCTTGCGGCCGCCCTTCAGCCTGCTCGGCTCTCCCAGCTGTGCCCTGCCCTGGGACCAGTGCCTGCCCAAGGCACGGGGTACAGCTCCATGGTCTGGGCTTGGCAGGGAGCACTTGGGTGCCCTTGTGCCCCCAGCGTGCCCCCAGGCTGCCGCGCTGTGCCCAGTGGCACTGAGAAACATGATCTGTTTTGCTAGTGCAGGGAACAAGCTGAGCTGGGAGCTACGAGGGGCCCTTATTAAATTAGCCTATGCAGGAGGCCCTGGGCGAGTGCTGAGCAGCTCCCACAGGCAGCATTAGCAGCTGCCCTTGAGCAGAGTCACTGCCTGCCCCCGCACCAGCCTCCTGTGCCCCGTACCCAGCTGGGCAGGGGTGGCTGGGGGCCTGCAGGTGACCTAGCCAGGGAATGCTGGCTGGGGACAGAGACCACCTGCAGATGGCCCAGGGAGGACAGGCTGCATCAGCACTCTGGGATGCAGCCAGGGATGGCTCCTTGTGAGTGACCCCACTGATCCTGTGCCCTGATGTGGCTGTGGCTCTCACGTGGCTGCCCTGAATGTACCAAGCAGGAGGTGAACCACATCCCAGGGAGTACAAAGCGCTGAGGAACAAGGGAGGGGCACAGTCTGCATCTGGGTTTCTCCTCTGCACCATTCACCTTCCAGTGCTTCTATCCAAATGTTGCATGGGGATGGCTGAGTGGCTGGCTTGCTCCTCATGGCACAGCCCCAGTGCCCCACAGATGCTGTAGCACACCATACAGTGCCCCACATACGCACATCCTATAACAGCTTGAGCATCCTGTGTATTCTGTGGTGCCTCACGTCCTGGGGCTCTGTAGTACAGCCCACAGTGCCCTGCACCTCAGAGTCCCCAGCTGCCCTCATCCTCAAGCACCCCAAACTAACCCGTGCCCCAGAGCTCTGTTCTCACAGCCCAGGCAAGGGGGGCAGCACCGTGGGGAGACCCTGCAGCGCACTAGCTCTGCATCTTGCCTCACCACTGCCAAGGTGTTGGCTTCCCTAAATCCTGCCCAGATTGTCTCCCAGCATTTTGAGAGATGTCCCCAGGCCACCAGGCTGCACCGGAGTGCTCTTCCTTCTCCAGGGAGTATCCCTATCCCTCCCTCCACCTTCTGCTTCCCCAGACAGCTCCAAGAGGGTCTCCTCCTCCCTGCTAGGAGCACTTCAGGCAACGCAAGCTGAGGGTCGCCTCCCCAATGCCTGTCCCCTGGCAAGGGCCACTGGTGTCCCTGAGCTGGAGCCTGCTCCAACCGCTGCCAGGCTGCACCCTCTGCTGGGACCCGCAGGCATCGGCGCGGATTCGCACCGAGCCTCGGGGCCGCCGAGCAGTGGGGAGGTCACGAAGGGCACCCCCAAGTCCTGCCCCCAGCCCGTCCTTGCTGTCACCCCTCAGTCCCCGTTTCTTGTTGATGCCAGGCGTACTACCACCACCCCCAGCTGCTCACACTGCATTCTCCATAACCAGCAATGGTCTCTTGTGATGCTGACCCCATGCCCAGGACCCCCATAAGGGCTGGAGTTTTTGTGGGAAAGTTTGAGGTGCTGTGGTCCAGCTCTTGCCCAGTGGCCAGCATGGCACCTGCCCAGCTGAAGGTGGGGCGTGCCCAGCCTCACCACAGACTACACTGGGATGCTGCAAGAAACAGCCGCCTAGACACGCAGGATTTCACAGCTCAGCAGGGCCCTCCTTCCTCCTTTCCAGCCTGTGCTGGCCTCGTCCATCCCAGCCCCTGGTAGGAGACACTGGGGATAGCTGCATGGCATGGTGCAGTTCCAGGCAGGGCTGGTCCTGTCCAGGTGAAGGACACAGCTCTGCCCTGAAGCTGATCCCCTCCTGCTGTGCACAGTGTCCCTTGCCCCTGTGGGAGGTGAGTGGGAGCACAGGGAGCTCTTTCTCAAGCCAGGGGAAATGCTGAGGGAATTACAAGCTTTTAACTGGGGTCCATCAGCGCCCAGTCTGCAGCCAGCACAGGAATCCCTGCAGGGCCTGGCTGGAAAAGGAGCCCATGGCGGCAGAGTCCCACGTGGAGGGGCAGAAGCAGCCCCAGATAAGCCCTGTGTTCCAGCGGGGGGACATCAGTGCCCCTCAGCTCCCAGATGGTAAATCCCCACTTCACCCTGGCACCTCCTTCCCACCAGCCTCAACCCTGGCAGAGGCTGCGGGTGCCCTGGGAAAGGCTGGCTCCCTAATCCCTGGGCCAAGCGGGGACATTGTCCGGGGGCAGAAAGGAAAGCGGCGCGTCAGGCCCTTTGCCCATTGTGCCCTGAGCCCCTGCGCAAACACAGCCCAGCACTTTCATTGTCAGCCCCGCCGGGCGCGGGGGGGCCGCTCTCGCCACACTGCCTAAGTGGAATGGACAGCCGGAGTCTGGGGTGGGCGAGCCGCCCGTGCCCCCCGTCCCCTGCCTGCTGACACAGCGCCCTGGCCGCCGCACCAGCGGCGCTCCAGCGCCCGCTATAAAGGGCCAGAGGAGAAGCCGGCGCCGGCACCGCCACCTCCGCCTCTGTGCCCTGCCCTCCGAGCAAGTAAGTACCAGGCTGTGAGCCCCCAGACCCCCGTGCACAGGCGCTGCCCCGCTCCCTTCGCCCTACAGCAAGCCCCCCAGCCAGCCAACGCTCACCCTGGGGAAGGGCAAGTGGTGGGCGCTGTGTGCCACAGCGGGCAGGAGGGACCCTGGCAGGAGGGATGGAGGAGCCGGGCTGCTCTGCCCCGGGGCTACACCCGCATCTGAGCTGCGGTCATCGCCGCCTCCCAGCAGTGGGTACAGTGCCACCGCACCCAGACAACTCCCGGAGCCACGGCAGGGAGCTTGGGGGAAGAAAAACTGAGGCAGTCCTGGGCACATCACATGGAGAGATGGGGCATTGCAAATTCCCCCAGTAGCTTGGGGCTCACTGGACAGAGATCCCCCAGCACGGAAGGAAAGGGAATGGGAAATGTCCCCATGCCAGCCTGGGAGGGCAAGGGGCCAGTGACATGAGGTGTGTGAGGGCAGTGCCACCGGCATCCCAGGCTCAGCAGCAGGCAGGAGGGTGGCTGGGGGCTGGTGGTGGGCACCTGCCCTGGGGTGATCCGTGGGGCTCTGCCAGCAGCCGAGAGACCCGTATGACCAGCAGTGAAGCCATGGACACCCTGGGGCAGTACAAGATCACGGTGTGGGAGGAGGAGAACTTCCAGGGCAAGCGCTGCGAGTTCCTCATGGAGTGCCCCAGCATCATGGAGCGCGGCTTCCGCAAGATCCGCTCCATCAAGGTGGAGTCTGGCCCGTAAGTGCCCCGCCGGCGCCGCGGCCCCTTGGCACGCCCCGCTCCAGCAAACCCACTGCTCCCAGGGCACTCTTGGGAGCTGCTAGGGAGCCAGAACTCCCAAGTTCTTCCTCAGCTATGACACAGCCTCATCGTGCGACCTCCCTGCTTGTGCTCCTTGTGCTTTCCCATCTGCTAGTCAGGGAGACCTTACCAAGGCAAGGCGTAGGTTGGAGGCAATGATGTGGCTCTGGGGAGAGGGGTCCCACTTTCAAAAGGGACATTTGCTGCTAGCAAGGACCCCAACATCTGTGACAGACCCATAACTCGGCAGTAAGTCTCCGTCCCCTGCCCAGGAAGGAGAAGCTGACCCCTGACTGATTCTGGGCACAGTGTCACACATCCCTGAGGGTTTTCCTCCTCTTCCTTCCAGCTGGGTAGGCTTCGAGTACCCTGAGTACCAGGGACAGCAGTTTATCCTGGAGAAGGGTGACTATCCCCGGTGGGAGGCCTGGAGCGGGAACAGTGGCTACCGGACCGAACACCTCCTCTCCTTCCGGCCTGTCAAATGCGCAGTGAGTTACTGGGACACCACAGGGGGAGGGCTCAGGGCAGGCAGAGCCTCCTCCAGGAAGCCCAGCATGGAGGCAATGAGGGACAGGCTGGAGGATGACTTAGATGGGGCATGGGATGGAGGGGTGAGGTGTTCACAGAGGTATGTGTGAAGTGGAGGAGTAGCTGCACCCACCAGCTCCCACCTCCCTGCAAAGATCCCGGGATGCTTTCTAGGTCTAAAATTTAGCCTGAAGCACAATTCCATCTCCTTCTGCTTTGTGCTTTGGAGAGCCACCTGCCAGGCTGGGGTCCCAAGGCCTTGTCCCGCAGCCCTGATTCCCGGGGCTGGGATGAACAGCGAGGAGCTGGCGGGACCGCAGGGATGCTCGGAGCGCGGGCCCGTCCCCCTCCCAGCGCGGGCAGCCGGGGCGTGCCCAGGCAGCCGCGGCTCTATCGCTCCATCTGCACAGACACCGCTGCTCGCAGCAGCGGCGTCTGCGCCTCCGAGCGGGGGTTCCCCCCCCAACTTTTAATAATCACCAGGCAGATATGTTCAGGCTTTAATAAAGGGGATGCGATAAGATCACTCCTTGCTGGCAGGACTGCTCCTCGGTGCAGATAGATGCATGTGGGGGCTGGGCACGGGGGACAGTGCTGCATCACTCAGTGTCCCAGCCATTAACCCCACCGTGTCCAGCACCCAGAAAGGCCCCACAGAGCTGAGGGGACCTCTCTCACCATTCTGCCTTGCCCTGAACCTTCCTGCAGCCTTGGGGAGTGTGGTGATGCTGAGGGCAGCAGTCCGTGTGGATCCAGAGGTTGCAGCCACTAACTCTCACTGACAGCTGTGCACTGGAACCACAGGGACATGAGAGCAGCATCCTCAGGGCAGTTCTGGGGTGTCCCAGTGAGGGGGTGCCAGGTTGAAGGACATCCCCATGCATTGCACCAAAGCTGCTCACGATCCCAGGCTTCTCAAAGTGCCTTGGTGTGTGTCACACTGATGCCACATCCCTATCCCTGGGCAAGCCAACCCATTCCTGCTGACCTCCAGCTCTGTCTCTCTGCAGAACCACAATGACAGCAAAGTCATCCTCTACGAGGCTGAGAACTTCCAGGGTCACAAGTTTGAGCTGAGTGACGACTATCCCTCGCTGCAGGCCATGGGCTGGGGCAACAAGGAGGTGGCATCCATCAAAGTGAACGCCGGAGCGTGAGTGCAGCCAGCGGGGCAGGGACTGGGGGTGCCAAGAGCAGAGGCTCAGAAGCACCTCCTTGCACAAAACACCTCCATAAACCCCAGGATGTAGAAGGGGGACCCCCTCAAAAAAGGGATGCATTCCTGATACCTTTTCCTTGAAAATACAAGCCATTGGGTATTTTCTGTCCCTCTCCTCCCAAGGCAAGCACAGGGATGGGATGGGATGGGATGGGATGGGATGGGATGGGATGGGATGGGATGGGATGGGATGGGATGGGATGGGATGGGATGGGATGGGATGATTTGGCTTGGGGCTCTGAGCCAAGGCTCTGCCTGCAGGTGGGTGGCATACCAGTACCCGGGATATAGGGGCTACCAGTACGTGCTGGAGCGGGACAGACAGAACGGCGAGTTCAAGAAGTACAATGAATACAGCAGCCAGGCCCACACCAACCAGATCCAATCCATCCGCCGCGTCCAGCACTGAACTGGGGCAGGGCTGTGTGCCCTGCAGCCTCCAGGCTGCTGTGCAATAGACCTCTATCCGGTAGCAAATAAAGGCATTTGTCAAAAAAAAGAGTGCTCCTGCCTCTGCTCTCTCCTCAGAGGGGGCTGCCATGCTGGGAGGACCATGGTGGCAACCTGGAAGGTTTCCCCTTCCCCAGGCAGTTTTGGGCTCATGGCCAGCTCCATCCTGGGCTGAGCTCTCTGCACCCACCTCTCATCCATGCACAGTTCCACTGCTGTGATGCTCTGGCTGGGAAAATGGGAACTTACTGGGCAAAGAGAGCGCTGGAGGTGGGAGAGGGCACCAAGAGAGTTGTGCCCTGGGAGAAGGCATCCAGCAGGGTTGTACCCTGGGTTCTCCTCCCAGGATCAATGCCAGGGAAATTGGTTGCTACAAAGTCTGCAAAGGCCTCCTTCCTCTGCGACCCTCTGGAAGAGAGAAGGGGGTCCCTGCCTGCTGTGGGCCTGGGAAGGAGGAAGAACATAGGGGTCATCTGGGGCAGGACAGGACTCTGCCAACACATGGGGCAGCCACAGCTGTGTCAGGCCTGGGGGCACTGGCACAGAGGGGCTGGAGGGGAGGTGGTTGTGCAGGGGAAGGAGGCCTGAGGGCAGTGTGACACAGGTGGTAGGGGGCCTGGCTTGATGCTCGCAGGTGTGTGTGTCCTCCTCCTCCAGCCTTGCCACGCCAGCATATCCGTGCCAGTATCCGGCTCCGGGACACCGGGAGCCCCACCCAGCCTCCTCCTCCTCCAGCACCCTTTCCCAGCCTCCTCCTCTTCCATCTGCCTCTGAACCCTCCTGGCGTGTGGGCTACCCATCCCAAGGTGCTCCCTGCACCCAGCCCATTGCTTCCTCCCCCTCTCGTCCTCCTTGTCTTCTATCCTGCTCTGGCACCCCAAAGCCCTCCTGGGGCACAGGCTTTTGGTCCCCAGGCGCCCCCCACACCCAGGACATGGATGCATGGTGGAACAGTTCGGAATGCCTCAGATGCCTGGGCTCCCTGATGCCCACCCTGCTAAAAGCATGCTTGGTCCTGAGAAAGGGAGTGTCCTAGAAAGCTGCTGGAACACTGGGTTGGGGGTCAGTCTGTGCACAGCCCTCACCCAGCAGCGTGCAGAGACCCCAGCCCTGGTGTGTGTGTCAGCATGTGCACGGGTGTGTATGTGTGTGTGTGTGTGTGTGTGTGTGTGTGTGTGTGAGCTGCACTCAGCTGAGCTCACACACGTTTCCCTGCGTGCCCCCTCTCCCCTCCAGCCCCAGCGCTGCTGTGCAGAAGACCCAGCCCTGTGTATCCCCATCCCACACGGCATCCCGGCTGCAGAGTGCCCCCCCAGCCCGCCCCTGTCTCCTGTGTCCCCAGTGGCCCCACCCCACCGGGCTGCACGGCCTCTCCCCCAGCACAAACACATTCCGGCACACCTGGCCAGGCGCAGCCAGCCCAGGGCCACGTCAGCTCGGCTCCGCTCCACACCGCCGGCTCACAGGTGAAGCTTTCCCGGGCACTGCACACAGGGCTGTGCTGGGGGGGTAGGGGTGGGCTGTGGGGGTCATTACAAAGTCTCGGGTCCTTATTGCCCCACCTAGGGTGGGAGGAGAACGCTGGCGTGGGGAGGTGGGGGGCAGACTGCCTCTTGCAGCAGGAGGGACCTGCAGCTGCTTCCAGCTGGGTGTTGCACATGTCCGGGCTCCATCCCCAGTAGCCCCAGAGACCTGAAACCTCATCTCCTAGATCCCACTCAGACCCACAGCCCAGTCCCTTGTTCCCCCATGGACATGGGCCCCTGTTTTCTGGATTTCTCATATACCCTGCCTTCATCCTCCTCTGGGTCTGCCCCAGCTCCCCCATGAACCTGGGATCACATCACTCGGGTATCCAATGCTCCACATGGACACAGGGCTTGCCAGCTCTTAGGATCTGACACTCCCTGTCCTTCTGCAGACCTCTGACCACAGATCACTCCAAGACCCCAGTCCCCTCACATCCCACTTTAAGCCCCTCACCCACTGGCTTTCCCAGGGACCCAGGCGTCTCCATCCCCAGTGTCCTCCAAAGCACCCCCAGCCCCAGCTCCAGCAGCCCTAAACCCATTTCTCAGCCTGATCCCTACTGCATCCCCTCCCCACTCTGGGCTGATGCAATGTCCCTCAGTCCAGACCCCCCTCCTTGCCCTCCACCGTGCAGTTTGCTGCAGGAGTTTCATGGTGTCCCCTTGGGCTGCCAGAAGAGCACGGGTGGTGGGTCAGGCACGCCCCCACCTCACCCCGCCGTCTCCGGGGCTTGTTTTCCGTTGCCTGCGGTTTGTTTCAGTGACTCAGGCAGCGAAAGCAAGTCTGGGAGGCTGCGGAGCCACTGCGGGGAGAGCTGCACCTCGGGGGACTGGGCAGGAGAGGGACGCAGGGAGCAGCCAGGGCTGCTGGGCTGCACAGAGCTGGACACCCCCCTGAGAAGTTCAGGGGAGCTCAGGAGACAAGCTGGGGGAAGAGAAGCTTTTTAAGGGCTGCTACCTCCAAACAGGACTGGTGGGGAATTGCTGGGGGAATACCATGGTCTCTGCTCATGTCTTCCCTCACCAGCATCTGCTCTTTGTCCATGATGGAGATGGGCAGCAGAGGTGGAGCACGTGGAGCACAGGTGGAGCTCAGTAACCAAGGGACCCCCTGTTTCCTAAACACTTTGGACACCCTCTGCCAAGAGGAGACACCAGCTCTGTTGGCTGTGCCCACCCCGACTGAGCATCGCTCCCCTTGGGCTGCAGCTTCTTATGCAGGGCAGGCACATTTTGGCTGCAGTAGAAATAAAAACTGAGAGTCTGGCATGGCTGTATCCTGATTTCCATTGGGTCCATATTTTGTAATGATCACTTTCCAGAAAGGCAGCTAAATCCAGCATGAGAGCTCATCCTTTTGCCAGACATCAATGAAACACTGCAGAAGAAGTTGTGAGCTTGGCTGTACAGTGTTGGACTCATGGAGTGGAGCTGGAGACAGCTGCTGGCACACTGCCTGGCTGCCTCAAGCTGTGGGATCCTGTGGGGGGTCCGATCCTGACCTGGGGGACAGACACTCTGACCACAAGTGCATGTAACAGCTGGGGCCATGGGTGACAGGGAAAAACCTGGCCAGATGTGTTTTTTTGGAGCTGGTGTCACATTTCTCCATGAAATGTGTTTATAACTTATGCGTACCATAAGTTTCTCCATGAAATGTCCTCCTGTCTTCAGAATGTAGCCAGCACTGCCCAGGACAAGCAGATGAAGATGGGGCCATCCTGGTTTGTGTGGGTGTTGGGGGTTACCCAGCCTCTATCGATCCTAATAAAGAAGTGCAGCAGGTTGGGACAGGGCTGGGTGCTGTGGGATGGTGACAGGCTTACTGTCCCTGGGGTAGGGACTATTCAGGAAAGCACAGAGGAGCCAGGGAGGTGGCAGAGCTGTGGGACAACCTGGTGCCACCATCTGCTGGAGATGCACTTACCCACCCCAAAATTCTGGGCACTGCAAAGGAACCCCGTGACCATTGTCCTGGAGGTGGAGGGACCTGGTGGGTATTGACCGGGCCCACCCCAGGGCTCTGTGAACTGCAAGGAGCCCCCAGGACTGTGCTGAAGATGCCGGAGCTGGGGAAGGGGCAGGCACGGACCCGCAGGGCCAGCAGCACGGCGGCTCGGGGGGCCAGAGCCAGGGGGGCAGTGCTGGCCGCTGCCGTGCGGCGGCCGGCTGCGGTGCGGCGCGGGGGCGAGGCGAGCTGGGGCTGGGGGCGCGTACGTGGAGGGGCCCGGGTACCGTACGGATCGGGGCCCCGAGGCGGTACCGGCCAGGCGGGGTAGTGTTTCTGGGGGGCGGGCGGCGTGCGTGCAAGGGGCCCCAGGGCTATGCGCGGGCTCCGGGGCGGTACCGGTGCCGTGCCGATCGGGAGCGGGCCCCGAGGCGCTGCGGGCCGATCGGGAGCGGGCCCCGAGGCGCTGCGGGCCGATCGGCGGCTCGGGAAGGGAGGCGCGGGTGGGAGGCCGGGCCCGGGCGGTCTCCAGGCAGTGGCCGGGCCCGCTCCCAGCTGGGATGTCAGCGCCGTGTTTGCGAAGAGTTAAGGAGGCGGAAGAGGCAGGAAGCGGCCCGAACCGCTCTCCATAGAAACCCGCGGCCGTGATTAAAGTCTGATGCGGGCCCGATAGCGGGGGGAGGGAGGGGGGGGCAGCGCCCGCTTTAATTACAGCGGAGGAAATTGCTGGAGCCGGGGCCCCAGCCCCTGCGAGTTGCCTGGAAACTCCCCCTTCCCCCGCCTCCCCCCGGCCCCTGCCCGTCCCCTGCCCGTCCCGCTGCCATTTATTCGCCATCAGCTGCTCCCTGATAAAGTGGAATAATAATAATAATAATAGGGGCAGGAATATTAAAACATGCAGCCCGCGGGCCGCCCCCACAGCTGCCATGAGACACGGCACCGGAGCGGTGCCACTGCTGCTCAACATGTACCTGCCAGGTACGGGCGGATCCCTCGGCCGCTGCCCCACCGCAGCGCCGTGCACCGCACAGCGCCCAGCCCCTGCCCACCCTGTCCCGCTGAGGCCCTGGGGCGCTCCTCTGCCCCATCTCCTTCCAGCGCCCACCCTGTTATCCCCTCTCCCTCTGTCCATTCTCTCTTCCTGCCTTCCAGCACCACAACCATCCCTTCCTTCTTCCTTTCAGCTGCCCTCACAGCTTTCCAGACCCGCACACTCATCTTCCCATCCTTCATCCACCCATCGTCACCCTGTCCTTCCATCTCTTCATCCACCCTTCTTTTCTTCCAACCCATCCACCCAGCCACCCTTCCCCTGTGCTTCCATCCATTCTTCCACCCCACCCACTTGTCCCTGCATCTCCCCTTCCATCCCTGGTACCAGCCAACCCCTCCATCCACCCAGCATCCCTTCCATCAGCCTGTTTTTCCATCATCTTATCCATTACCTGCCCTTCCATCCATCGATCTCTCACACTTTCTTTCCTCCACCTACCCACTCACCATCGTCTCTTCTGTCCTTCCATCCATTCACCCCTTTCCTTCCTTCTATCCATCTGTCCGTTTATCTCTCCTTTCCACAGCAGTCCACTCCCCAAATGCCGACAGACATCCTTGCTGCCACCCGCCGCTCCTGTCACCCATCCTGCCACCCACCCGCCTCCTCTCCCTCTCCTCCTGCCCCACACCTCTCTCCATCACTCCCTTTCTCCTCCCTACCCTAGCCCACGGGATCGTCTATTCCTATTTAAAAGCTTCCCCGGCTGGGTCGGAAATCGGATTTCCTTTTTCCTGGACGCGTTTCCTGGCTTCGCCGCAGCGGCGGGGCAGGCAAGGGGGAGCGGCCGGGGGCTGCGGGGACGCTGCCCGCGGGTGGGCGCTGGGGTGTCGCGGTCCCGCCTGGTTCCAGCCCTCCCTCCACACCACCCGCGTTCCTTTTTTCCCCCAGATCCAGTCGGGGAAACTTTGTTCAAAGACGGGAAGAGCCAGGCGTGGGGGTCTCTCAGCCCCGGCGTGCAGAAAGGTAAGAGCACCGCTGCCCCTTCCCCTGGACAGGCCCCGCTCCCCTCGGAGCGGGGACCCCGGGGCACTCGCATTCTCTCCCGCCCAGCAGCCAGCGGAGCCCCTTTCCCGTCCTTTGCCGGGCACTGCCCTTGCAGGACACAGCCACACGGAGCCCCCGTTCCCTGCTGCTGCGA
Source organism: Camarhynchus parvulus (assembly GCF_901933205.1). Taxonomy (NCBI): domain Eukaryota; kingdom Metazoa; phylum Chordata; class Aves; order Passeriformes; family Thraupidae; genus Camarhynchus; species Camarhynchus parvulus. The sequence continues at coordinate 22,389,866 of NC_044577.1, forward strand.
GTGCCTCCGGCTGGGAGCATCCCGCCGCCAGTTCCCACGGGGACAGCGGCCAACGCCGACGGTCGGAAGCTCCCGTCCGTGGCATCAGAGAGGAGCGGGGAACGCATTCCCCCGAGCCCCGCAGCGGGGAAAGTGCGGGGTCCTAACTCCGGTCTCCCGGGAGCTCCGGGACATCCGACGGGAGGGAGCTGCCAGCCATCCCGGGAGCGGGGCGGGCTAATCCGGGCTCGGGAGATCCGTTCCTGCGAGTGGAGAGGAGAGATGAGACATCATTCGTGAGGGAGCTGCCACTGAAGTGCTGGGGCTCGGACAGGGCTCGGAAGTGATGTGTCCCCGGGAATCGGAGCCATCCATCTGGAACAACCCGAGCAGGGGTCACGGGCATCGGCCAGCGCTGGCCAGGAAGCAGCCTGGAGCTCCCAGCACTGGTCAGGGAACAGCCTGGAGCTCCCAGTGCTGACCAGGGAGCTGCCTGGAGCTCCCAGCACTGGCAGGGAGCAGCCTGGAACTCCCAGTGCCGACCAGGGAGCAGCCTGGAGCTCCCAGCGCCGACCAGGGAACAGCCTGGAGCTCCCAGTACTGGTCAGGGAACAGCCTGGAGCTGCCAGTGCCGACCAGGGAGCAGCCTGCACCCTGCTTGGGAGCGTGGCAGCACTGGGGGTAGCGGGGCCAACACTGTGGTGTTTGGGCCGTGTAGCTTGCCTGTTTGCTAGGAGGCAGGGACCAGGGACTCCTCTGAGCAGGAAAAATGGAGCCCTGGTTTAGTGGTGGGAGGGGGAGAAAGATGGAACTGGGGGAGCCCTTTTACCTCTGCGCTGCAGACTCTGCCCAGCCATACTCTAAACACTGTGCTGCAGTGAGAGGGATCTTTTTGGACACCTGGATATTTCCTTAGGGAGATCTCAGGAGCACTGTCATGCACTGCGCCATGCAACAGGCAGGACTGAGCCTCACCCTCCCACCCAGATGCACCCCCCAACACCTTCCTGACCTCCTTGCATGGGGTGGAACTCCCACGGGTGGGAGATAGCTGGAGGCCAGGGTGGGGGCTGTGGTGATGGAGAAGAGGCAAGGGCTGCAGATGCACCCTAGGGAGGAGAGATCCCCTGCCTTGGTCCCAGGATGTGGAATTAGGAAATACAACTCCTTGGAAAGACCTGGGCTCAGCTGCCAGGATCAGGATGTCTGAGTGGGTTTTGGTGGAATGGGAATCGATGGGGAATGGCTGTTCCCTGCTTCTTCTAGAGCAAAATACAGGGAGAACCAGATAAAATAGGTGGGTTTAAAACAAGCAGAACAGGATTTTTTTTGGTGGGAAATGTAGCAGAGCTGTAGGACTTTTTTGTTGCTGTGGTCATGGGTCCTGAACCTCCGTATAGGACCCAAGCACCTTTAGACAAAATAATGTTAGAAGAGCACAGGGATAACTGCAAAGGCATATCCTGTGCTCTGGAGAGAGACTGTGCTGCAAGGACGGGCATCAGGAGCGGGGATGTGCAGGGGATGCTGCAGGGGATGTGCAGAGGAGGCAGTGGGGTGCCTTGGGAAGGGCAGGGCTGCTCTGCAGGGTGGCCGGGTCCCAGCAGTCAGATCCTCCTTGCCCAAAGGTCCAGATTCCCTCTCCTCTCATGCCCTCTGGCCAGACCCCATGGAGCATGGCCCTGTGCCTCACCATGGGCGTGTCGAGGTGTGCCAGGCTCCAGTGTGTGCACAGCCGGGCACAGGGGCACCACGGGCACCCACTGAGGAAACTCCTTGGTGCAAAGTGCAGGTGCAATGGTCATGGCTCAGGGAGGATGCTTTTCCTCTGGAAATGAGGAACATCATTGATGCCTCATCCAAAGCCACAGTAGGGCATGCTCTGTCCCCGTCTCTCCCTCCCTACACCTGTCTGTGTCTCTCTGTGGTGAAGTTCAGATGAGTGTTGCTCCCTGACTTGAGTTGACCATGGAGATATCTGTGCAGGGCACAATGTCCCTAGAGCAGGGGCTGTGAGACCAGCCCAGTTTCCAGCAGACAGGGCAGTGGGGAATGGCAGTGGGGAATGCTTGTGTTGGGATGGATCTGGGTTCTGCCAAGATAGGTCCTTCTTGGGGCTGCTGATAAAAGAATAAGTCCACATCCCCCCACGAAAACAAACAAGCAGGTGTTTCTCTTCAGTGGTGTGTGAATGTGGGTGGGAGGGATGGGGAGACTCTGGATCCAGACCTGCTGCAACCTGTGTTGAATTTTGAGCACTCCTACTCCATCTCAAGGTGCAGGGACGTCTTCTCCTCATATCTGGGGGTGTAGGATAGGGTTGGGGTGTCACAAAGGGGACATAACCTTGTTACCACCTTATGTGTCTCTAAAGCAGGGAAGATGCAATGAGGTGCAGGCAAAACCTGGGTGTGGGGGAGGGCAACATAACAGCGGGTCAAGGGGATTGGGGCACATCCTGTCCCTCACCTTGTGCCCTGGGAGGGAGCTTTAACCTCTCTGGGGCCCGGCCTTGCAGGCAGCGGGCAGATCCAGCTGTGGCAGTTCCTGCTGGAGCTGCTTTCGGACCGGGCCAACCTGAACTGCATCGCCTGGGAAGGCACCAACGGGGAGTTCAAGCTGATCGACCCCGACGAGGTGGCGCGGCGCTGGGGCGAGCGCAAGAGCAAGCCCAACATGAATTACGACAAGCTGAGCCGCGCGCTGCGCTACTACTACGACAAGAACATCATGACCAAGGTGCACGGCAAACGCTACGCCTACAAGTTCGACTTCCATGGGCTGGCCCAGGTGTGCCAGCCAGCCACCCCCGACCACGCCCTCTACAAATTCCAGGGCAACCTGGCACCGCTGCCCTTCTCGGGCATCTCCAAACTCAACCTCATGACCTCGGGAGTGACACCGGCTGGCTTCTCCTACTGGGCTGGCTCCAGCCCGTCCCTCTACCCGGGGCACGGGCTCCAGCCCTCAGCCTCGTTCAGCGCCATGGCAGCCTCCCACCTCAACAACATGAACAACCATTACCATTAGGGGCTTGGCTGTGCCACATGGATGCTCCATGTCCCTGGCAGCGTGGGGCTGTGGATTTGGGAAGCTCAGCGGGGAGGGATGGGGGATGGGATTGTGCCCTGCTCTCACTTGCCCCCTTTTATGTTTGATGTGCTGTGGGGGATGGGGGTGCTTGCAGGAAAGCTGGGTTTGTTCTCTGATGTGGGTGGCTGGAGGAGGGAAGCCATCTAAATTTAAGATGAGGAAGTATCCATGATCCTGGGAACAGATGTGGATGCCTAAAGCAGGGCGTAAAATGGAAGGAAAAACCATGGGCTCCTCTCCTGGCAGGGACATTGCCCCACCTTTCCTTTGCAACGTGCTGCCCATGCCATGAATGTCCCTAGCTCTGCCTCCAGCCTGTGCCTGCCCTCCCCATTCCCTGCAGAGAGGAGTCAGGAGCCGGGGCCCCAGGGCAGCTGTGTCCATGAATGACAGTCCACTGAGCAGGGACAAGGAAAGGGGACCTTCCTTGACCACTTGGTCCCCTCACCTTTGTCTCCAAAAGCTTTGTTTCCTCCATCTCTCCTATACCTGCTGCCTGAAGGTGACTTCCTTCACACCTCAGGAGAAGCCTTGGTCTGGAGAGCAGATGCTTTCTATGGGTTCACTCAGACCCAGGGCAGGGCTCTGGGGTTGGAGGTGCCAGAGACAAGTGTGGGGCTCACTGCCAGTCCTCAGGGCAAGGCCAGAGCCTGGAGGCAGCATAGCCTGGTCTCTGCAGCTCTGCCCTCTCCCCAGTGCCCAAGGATCACACCACAGACAGTCCCTGACACCCTGCACATGAGCCGGTGTCCTGCTCATCACTTCCTAGATAAATGTTCCAGTTTTACTCCAGCTTTAGCCTCTCACATGCAGGGCTTGGTGGGACACCCTCCATAAGTGGGAACATCCCCAGGGACAAGGCAGCGTGGGTGGTGGAGCAGCAGAAGGGATGACAGCAGGCCTGGGAGCCCCAGGCACCAAGGGGCAGCCCTGGGTCTTGCCCCTTGGGTTCAAGGAGCTGCCCCCATCCTCTGGAGCAGGACTTTGGCCCAGTGGATGCACAAGAGCTGGGCACGCTGAGCTCCGCACTGGCTGGGGGGTGGGGTCGGTGTTCAATAAAACAGAGAGGTGCTGTCACCTGTGTCCTCTCTGTCTGAAGGGAGCTGGGGAGAGGGGGAACCACTCAGCAAATCCTCTCCCATCTGAGCCAGAACACCTTCAGGGCTGGGGTGGGAAGGATGTGGCCATTGTCTGCATGATCTTTTCTCTGGGCACCGCCTCTGGTTCTTACAATCCCCAGGAGAGAGGACAGAGCTGGAAACCTCTGGGTTACTTGAGACTCCCCTTCAGGAAAGCCACATGTGCTGTCCTCAGGCTCCCAGGCTTGCAACAGGGATCAAACCTGCTGTGCAGGGGGAGTCATGCAGCTCCCCAGCCCGTGGAAGGAGTGGCCAGCCCCCACCCCCTCTCCCTTCATGCCCCAGACCACAGCAGTTCCCACATCTGGGGGCTCCATGCTGCCCCTCCTGCATCCCTCCAGGGCCTGGTCACTCTCAGCCTTGGTGGCATCTGCTCCAATGCATCCTTACTGCCCTAATCAGCTTAAGGGAGTGGGATCTGATGTCAGTGTGTCCTCGGGGGAGGGCTCAGGCTGTGAACTGGGGGGCTGATGCTGCTGACAAAGAATCCTTGAGAGCAAAAGGAGTTGCAGGGACTGGGAGGGGGCTGTCCCTGCCTCCAGGGTTTCTGGGTGCTGCACAGACTGTTCCCAGGCACGGCAGGAGGTGAAGTGAGGGGCAAAAGGAGTAGTTACCCCCACGCAACCATCGCCGAGGTAGGCTGAAGACATCCCCTGCCCCCCAGGTTTCACTTTGCAAGGGCAAAATGGGGAAAATGGCCCCAACTGGCTCCCTCAGAGACGGGCCAGAGGCTGTGCCCGCGCCGGGGGAGCCGCTCCGGGGCTTAGGTGACTGCGTGACGCAGGGCAGGACGCGGATTAAGGGATGTGGGTCACTAGGAGCTCCTCCCTTCCCCCTTCCCGTCCCTCTGCCAGGGCTGCACCGGGGAAGCCCAGGTGAGGCCGGCCCGACCTTGCAGCCCGGATCCCCGATGGATTGAAGGCGGGACACGCTCGGGAAAAGGGGGACTTACCTGTTCGGGAGAGGGAGGGCGGCCGCACACACCCGGAGCAACAGGCTGAGCTGCTTCGCTCTGCTCCGAGCCCAGCTGGCACCGTGCCACCGCTCTGTCCCCTGGGTGCCACCGTGCCACCGCTCTGTCCCCTGAGTGCCACGCCAGAAGCCGGGCACCAGCCCTGCTCTCCCCGGGGACGGCAGCCGGGAAGGAAGCGGAGCCGGGGACACCCGTGCGGGGCTGCACCAGCGATGCTCTTGCCTGCCTGAGGATGCAGCCGCTGTCACCATGGCAACTCGGGATGCTCCCATCCCCAGGCCCCACTGGGAGCCGCCTCCCCTCACATGTTGAGCTTGTCGGAGGGCTGAACAGAGCACCAGCTTCACCCAACCAAGCCTCCCTCCTCCCCAGAGCCCTGTCTGACCCAATCCACCAGCAGTGCTGCTTTCTGCAGGTTTCCACAGTCACCAAAACCACGGGCTCGGAGCAGACTGCAGCAAAATCCTGCCAATGGGCAAGCAGGGCCGAGCCCAGCACAGCTCCCCCTGGAACACCATCCCTGGCCCTGGGCAGGGGTGCCCAGCCCGGGGGGCAGAGGGGGCAGCACCGTGTGTGGCTGTGGGGTGCACCAGCTGGTGGGGAGCCCGTTTTGTGTGGCTGAGAGCTGCACTCAGTGCACCCGTGGGCTTCCAACCTACCTGTGGGGGAGTCTTGAGTGCCCTGTGTGGGGTGAGATGGGGAACACAGTCCCAAAGGGCTTCAGCCTGTGCTGGGAAGACTGAGGGAGCAGAGCACATGGCCCAGCAGCTTCCTCTGCTGCCCTGTGATTAAAGGAAGAAGGACTTTTTTTCTTCCTACTAAAAAAACCAAGAACAACAAATGTATCTTTGTGTCTGGCTTTGCTCAGCTGGCAAGAGGGCTGCCCTGACCTCAGCCTCTTGCCAGCATGACAGGGGGACCTCTCCAACTCCTCCAAAATCTTCCAGCCCCCCCATAATGTATCAGAGGGAGGATAGATTAGTCCCTCCCCTATTTTAATGAAGTCATGTTGCCACTGTCTTCATTGCTCATGCTGGGAAGAGCCTTTGCAGCACAGCCAGGCCATGTCTGCCCTGGGGGACACAGTCTGCCTCCCTGCCCACTCCTGCACCCTCTCCAGCCCCCCTAACTCCCACCTCCTTCCTTCTCTCCTCATCCCAGCTGCAGTGGCTCCTCAGCCCCCTGCACCCGAGCTGCTGACTCACATCCTCTCTCCAGACACCACCTTCTCTTGGCCTGGCTCCCTGCAAAGTGCTTCGTGACTTAGTGTGGCTCAGCCAGAGCCTGCAGGTGCAGGCAGCCGGGCTCCAAACCCGGTGTGAAGTCCCTCCAAGAAAGCAACAGGGATGTTTCCAGAAGATTCTCTCTCCCTTGGCAGTGTGCTGAGGGCTGGGGCTGTACTGCCCCCATAAACCCAAACCTTGTCCCTGCTGCCACCTCCTCTCTGGTGCCCATCGGGGTGGCCAGGGAGAGTGTCCTGGTGCTGCTGCTGCCCAGCTGTACACCGAGCCCTTGGTGTGGGCTTTGCTGAGGGCAGGAGGGCTGGATTAATGCAATAATGCCAGATTATGCTCTAATGCAGGCCTGATGAGGGAGCAGTCCCTGTTGCAGCCAGGGGACACTCACTCCCTGGGGCAGACTCCCCACATCTGCCCTGGGTCACAGCTGGGCTCTGCCTGGATGTCCCCCAAGGAGCCAAGTCCTCAGAAGTGACAAAGCACTGTGAGACAGGCAGGGGACACAGCACAGGGAAGCCTCCGCACTCAGCTCTCAGTGGGCTGCAGGTAATGACCCACCCTAAAGCCTTCTGCTCTGCCAGGCTCTGTGGCAGCAGGATCAACCACCCCAGCAGGGCTCCAAGGCAGCCAGTCCCCTTCCTCACCTGCCCCAGCCTCCTGGCACTGGGCTGTTCCCAGTCTGTGCCCTCATTCCCAAACACATCAGCCAGGCAATGCCACAGACCATGCTTTGGCTGCAGTGGGAACCAAATTGCTGCCATCCCACCTCCCTCAGTCCCATGCCTGCCACTGGGCCACCCTGGGCACAGGCAGAGCTCTTGCAGCCTTCCACCCAACCTGGATGTGTCTTCCATCAGATGAGACCCTGTGGCAGCATCCTGCCCCTCCCTGAGCACAAATATCTCATCAGCCAATGTAGTCTGGGGCCCTCTGGCTCTCTCTGCCCTTGCTGCCATCTCCCTGGGCCATTTTGGTCATTTTGCCCACGTGCTCCCCACCAGGCCCCTGTGAGCAGCTGTGACTGAAGTGCCACAGAGCAGGGAGGTGACCAGAGCCCTTCCCCCACCAGCCATCCCCATTTCAACAGGGCAGCAACAGCCAAAGCTGCAATGGAGCCAGTGCTCCAGTGGCTCCCACAGAGGCAAAGAGAGCCCTCCCACTCCCATCTGCCTCGAGGAACATCCTCCAGCATCCTTGCAGGGAATTGAGGAAAGGCTTTGCAGAAAGCAGGTCCTTCAGCAGCCAAGCAGGTGCTGGGTCTGCATCATCCAGAGCATTTTCCTCCCATGGAGCATCTCCAAGTCATTCTGGGGGATGATGACAGCTCTTAATAGCTGAACCACGGCTTCCCTGCTGTTGGTCTGACATGGAAGAGCCATGGCTTGCCAGGCTGGCTGCTCCAGCTGCCTGTCACCCTCCCTGCCCCAGTGCTATGGCCAGCTCATCCAGCCCATGGAGGCTGCTCCACAGACAGAGCAGTCAGGCAAGGGAAGTCCCACAGAGCTTTTTCCATGACTCCAGGCAGAAACTCCCTTTTTCACATGTGACTATGCATCCTTGGGACCCACTGCTACCCAGGGTGCATCCAAGAGCCCTGTGCATCTTTGGAAGGAAGATAAGGGTGCTTTGGCCTGAGCAGAGACTTCCTTGGGGCAGGAGGGGCTGAACCACTGCGGGCTGCAGTGCCCACCTCTGCTGCTGCACTGTGGAGCAGATGGGGCACCCGCTGTGAGGCATGGAAAGGAAATGTGCTGCTGCTGGAGCAATTTCAAACTAGGAAAGCACTGGGATCCCTCACCTGGATCCCTGCAGTGACTGAGCACTGATTTGGCCCTGTTGCTCTACCTCCAAGTCCCAAACCCGATGTGAATCCTCCCATCCCTGCAATCCCAGACACTGCTGGGCCCTGTGGCTGGCAGCACTGGGGGCTGCCCAGCCCCTCCTTGGAGGGTCTCAGTCCCTCCCGGCTCCTCAGAGAGCGCTGCAGGGACCACAAGTTTGGACATGAGCTCTCTCCATTCCGCTTGCTGCTGTCCAACAGCTGGCTCCTGAGTCCAGACCATCAATCATGCAGCAGCACAGGAGTCTGGCATGTCAAATCATGGTTTTAAAAAGGGGGAAACCTAGCTCCCAAGCCTGAGATTCCCACCCTCAGTACCCAGGCCTGCTCGTGTTCTCTCCTTCGCCTTGGGGGGAGCAAAAAGCTCCCAGACAAGGTAAGATTAGTGCTACCCCTGCCCTGCTCCCCCAGCAGCTCTACAAGGTCCTCTGGGATAGGGAAAACCAGACATGTCTGTCTCCCTCCCTCCCTCCCCCAGCAAGGCTCTGGCTGAGACAATGATGCATATTTAAATGCATGGGAGCATCTAAGCTCCCCTCTCATTCCTTGACATTTCCAGAGACTCCAAGCTGTCTTCAATTACCAGTCTGCAATTAGCTCTTCCTAAATCCCCCAGTGAGGCCTAGGACTCTTAATCAATGAAACACAAGGGAGGAGGGGAAGGACATGGCCTCACTGCAGCTGGAAGCAACTTGAAAGGCTGGGGCTTGAAGCTGGAATAACCCTGTGAGTGTCTCTAAGGAGATCTGTAGGGTGGGAAAATCCTCCAGTGCTGGGAGCTTGTTCAGCTCCAGGAGGAGACTCCATAAAGCCTTACAGCTGGGAATAGAAATCACATGTTTGTGGACAAACACCACAGCTTGGGGTGGAAATAGCTGGTACCAATGGCTCAGGTGTTACCCTGTGATGCAGATTACCTTGCTGTATTCATCTCACTGTGTCTCAGTTTCCCTCTCTGCAAAACGCTGGTACAGGAGAGTGAGGGCTCTCCCAGCACCCCCATAGGAGCTGTAAGGCTCCAATTCCACCAGCTGAAGCCAGAGTTACCTTTCCCATGACAAGGTGTGGGTATGGCCAAAGTTGGGGTGGGTTGGGAATGCCTTATGGCCCACAAGGTCACCTGAATGTCACTCTAAAGGCACAGACAGGAGCACCCATGAGGAGAGGAAACACAGGAGCCGCATGGGTCTCGTTGGGTTCGCACAGCCACGGAAAAGCCTTGCACAGCACCCTGCCAGGTCAGCCCCGTCACAGGGACATCTGTGCTGTCTTCCTGGCAGCACAGCTTTGCCTGAATGAGCCAGATTGGGCCTAATTAGCAGCTCTGCTGATGCACACAAAGGTAGAGAATCCAGCTTACCCTCCATGACCTGCAGAGCCAGCACAGCTCTTGCCAGCAGAGGGGAGCCCAAATGCCTGGCTCGGAGGGGCTCTGAAGCCCTGGATGCAGACCCCAGCCAGAGAGCATGTGCAGCAGCCTCTGCTAAAGGAGTCCTGGAAAATTCAGCACCCTGAAGCATAGCAACCAGTTTTATAAAAGGCAAAGCTTTCCCGTGCTCCACCCCTCTCCCTGGAGGTCTGCAGAAGCACGGGGCTGGTAACAGGGATAGCAGCACAGCTCCTACAGCCTGCTGCTGCCAGGAAAAGGGAGCCCAGCCCTGCAGAGCAGAGGTAGGGAGCAGTGACGTGAGGGAGGGCATAGCTTCAGGAAAAAGAAAATTAAATTTAAAAAAATGGAGGTGACCTAAACTGTGGCATCCTGTTTAAATTCAGTGTGGCAGACAGGCATCAGGAAATTTCATCTGGAATGGAGGAGGCCAGGAGAGCTCACACAAGGGCCCAGGAGGCGCTCAGGTGGACCAGAACTGGCTTTGGGGACAAAGAAGGGTGAAAATTTGACCCCCAACTCACACCAGGGAGTAAAACCCCTTTGGGAACCAGGGCCCCCCATCCCTCTCGGAGAGGAGTGGGTCATGACCAGGAGCTCGGGGTGTTACCCCAATTGCCCTTGCGCCCCACAGTCCAGCAAGTCCAGGAGCCACCGCCAGGCCCATCCAGGCCACCTCTTTATTCTCCAGTGAAGCAAAGCAAGAGGAGAGGAGACCCCCCCCCTCCCATAGCAGGCCCCTCCGTTTGGGCACCCTAGGCCTCTTCTGGCACAGACCCCTCTTCCCGCAGCAAGCCAAGGACGGGGAGGCATCACCGCCTGTTTCGGGGGGCACACGGGGGGGATCTGCCCGAGGGGTGGGGCGTGGGCGCCCCCCCTCCACCAGCGGCTCGAACAAAGGGGTTTGCGGGCGGCTCCCGCGGGGTGAGGGGCAGCGTCGCCCATGCTGGGGGAGGGGGCCATATACCACACGTGGGCGGGAGGGGGGGGAAGGCATCGCCCACAGAAACCCCCCCAGCCGTGCCCGCAATCCCCGCCTTTGTCTGCTCAGGCGCGGCAGCTCCAGCACCACGGACAGCGCCGGGAGCGCTGCGGAGGGACTCGTTCACATGCGCCCTCCACCCGGGGCACCCGCCACGCCCCAAAATCCCCCCCCCCCGAGCCCTCCTGCCCCCACATCCATTTCTTCACCCCTTTTTTCTAGAGAAAACGCATCCGGGAGCCTCCGCTCCTCCGCAGCCTCCCCCTCCCGCCCTTGGCCGAGGAGGGAGGGGCGGCGCTCCCCCTCCCCGGTCTTCGCCGCCGCCTCGGAGCTCCGGAGCGCAGCCCCCAGCTGGGGTCGGAGGCGGGGGAGGAGGGCAGCCGGATCCGGAGCAGGGAGGGTCCAAGCAGCGTCTCCGTGGAACTGACGGCCGGGGAAGGGGGAAGGCGAGGAGGATGCGGGGGCAGGGGGGGGAATCCGACAGTCCTTCGCCTCCCCCGCCCCTCGGTGCGCGGCCCCTTCCGCCCCCGGCGCCGGGGGCCTGGTACCTCCCTAACGGTCCAGGCTGATCGTCCAGTGCTTGGACCCGTCTCCGCCCTCGCCCTCGCTCTTGAGGTCCTGGAAGAGTTGCGTGAAGTAGTGCGGGTCCGCGTTGATTCGCAGCATCTTGGCGCTGAGGCGCTGGATGATGCCCAGGCAGCGCTCCCAGAAGCGCCCCTTGTCTCCCTCCACCAGGAAGGGCTTGAGCGGGTAGGAGATCTCGTTGCCCATGTAGGAGTAGGCGAGATAGAGGCAGGTGAGGAAGGCGGCCTGCAGCTCGGCCTGGCTGCCGATGTCTTCGCCCCGCAGCGCTTCCCGGCACAGCAGGTAGACGAACACCAGGTTGGCCGGGGTGATGAAGCCCTGGTCCTGCCAGCCCTGCAGCAGCAGCGAGCGGTCCACGCTGCGAAACCACGAGATGAGTTCGCCGGGGCTCAGCTCCTTCAGGCGGTAGCAGCGGCGGCACACGAAGTCCCCCAAGCAGCGCAGCAGCTCGCCGGTGGACGCCTGCACCACCACGCGGCGCGGGGATCCCGAGGGCCGGCTGCCGGCCGGCGGCGGTGGCGGCGGCGGCTTTCCCCCGCCGGAGCCCGGGTGCAGCTCCTGCGGCGCCGAGGGCACCGTGGGCACCGGCACGGCCAGCGGGCCCTGCTTGGCACCGTCGGCCGGCCCCACCACCGACTTGCGCAAGTTCTCGCGGTTGCGCTGCACCACCAGCGGGTCGGGCTGGCCCGGGGCCCCCGCCGGGGCCCCGCCGCCGGGCTTCGGCGTCACCTTCTTGGTGCTTTTCTTCTTCTTGGCCGAGGCGGCCACCAGCCGCTTCCAGGTGAGCGCCGAGATGAGCACCCCGGGGCGCTTCAGCCGGCTCTCGCCCTTGCCCGGCACCCTTCCCGGCGCCTTCTCGGCCAGCAGCCCCCCGCCGCCGCCGCCCTTGCCCGAGGAGGCGGCGGGGGAGAGGGAGAGCACCGTGCCCATGCTAACGCCGAGCGGGACGGGCGTGCGGGGGCCGGGGCGCCGGCACCGCCCATATGAGGCCGGGAGCTGCGGGGGAGGCGGCCCGCACCGGGGCCGCGGTGCCCGAGGATGCTCCGCCGCGCCCGCTCTGGGCTCCGCGCCCGCCGCTGCAGCCAGCCGCGGCCCCGCCGCTCCCCGCCTCCCCGCCCTCAGCCAATCGCCGCCGCACGGGGCCCCGGTGCGCCCGCCCCTCGCCGGTGGGCGGCGGGAGGGGGAGAGCGCGGCGCGGCTTTGCCCGGCGGCCGCCGCCCCGGCGTGACCTTCACCGGTGGGGGGCTCGTTCGGTGCGGCCGCCAGGGCGGACGGGCTGGGACCTGCGATGCTGTCACAGACCCCCAGCCCTTTGTCTGGGGGACGTGGGGGGAGCCCAGAGGACAGGGGGCACGGGAAGGGTCTGGGGAGGGCTGCCGAACTCGGCTGTTCCTGCCAAGTCCTGCTCTGCTTTCTTACCTACAAAAGAGAGGGATGAACCTTCCCAGACCAGCAGAGCCCCCTGGCCCAGTGGCGCTAGGGGTACCTGGTGGGGAAGAAGCCTTTGAGCCTGCCTTTGAAAATGCTAGAGGAAAGGCTGAGGATCAAGAAGAACGGGTGCTCAGAGGGAAGCTGGAGAAGGCTTGGGGTGGGTGCAAGGCTGGCTGTGACTTGGCAGCCGACATGAAAAGCTTAGGCTTGGTGGCCGAGCCTCATCTGTCTTGAGAATCAGCCCAACCTTGGGCATGGCTCTACAAGGAGTCAGAAGGTGCCACGGGGGAGCACTCCCATGACTGCTGTGCAAGCATGGGGTCCTTCAGCCACCCTGCCTCTTCCACTCAGCTGTGGAAGGGAGATTTACCACCAGGCTGACAGTCACCAGCATCAGGCAGCAGTCAGGGACCTCAGAGAAACAGGACGAGACCACCTCCATGTTCCCAAGGCAAGACCAGCCAGCTCTGCTGCCCAAAGCTCCCAAAGCCACAGGGAAGGAGGGGAGGGAAGAGACGCTGCACTTCTGCATCATTGCAAATGGTGTGTAATAAACCAGCCACGTGCATGAGCATAGCTGCTGCTTCTCCCTCTATAGAGCAGAGCACGCCACAGATGTTGCTGCCTCTCTGCTCCGTGCAGGAAGATCCCCCTTGTATTTCTCATGAGCTGCAACCCTGATTTCTGTGATTTCTACGACGGGTGCCAGGCATCCATTAAGAGCAAAACATCCCAATTGCAGGGACTGCTCCACAAGTGAAGCACTGGGAGAGGCAGCTGGAAAAGGTTTAGGGGGAATGTCTCAAGGATGCATTTTGATACAGCATTTTATGTGTGAAATGAACACATGTCGTTGCCAGGATGTAGCTGCTGCAGGATGGATCCAGGCTAACGGGCGGTAATGAATTATCAGCTGGGAGGAGCTAAACCAGCCCACCCTCTCCCCTCCCCACTTCCTCCTGCACTGCCGATGCTGGAGGTGTTTGCAAAGAAAGCGCAGACTCGGAGCCATGTTTCAGGCTTCTGGACTGGCTTCCTGATGCTTGGGGGCAGGGGAGAGGCTGTGCCCTCTGAGCCATGGCAGGGAAATGGAGCAAAGTTTCATTCCCACACATCCTGCACTGTGGCCAGCCGCCGTCCCTGCAGGGGCATCTGCAAGGAACAGGCACGTGTACACACAGACCCTCAGATGCAGAGGTTTGCTTTGGGAATGGCCAGAACCAAAGTGGATCTGGGCAAGCATTACCTGCTCGAGGCCAGCTTAGGCTGGGCTGAAGTAAGCATGAGGAGTTGGTAAAGGGGTATAAATACAGAGGAAGAAAATCAGGACAAGGTTTGTGATGACAATTGAGTCAGCACCTTTAGATATACATAGCCAGTTTCAACCTAGCCAAGAAGATGGAGGAGCCCTAGGGAGGGGATAGGAGGGAGCTTGTTGTCTTTGCTCTCTTTGCATGCTTAAGGATCTTCTGGTGTGCACACGTGGTCTCACCAGAAACCCTCAGCTGAGGTGGGTTTCAGGTGAGGAAGCAGAGACCTTTCTGCGTACTACTGGCTCCTGTTGAAGTAAAATCTCTCTCAGATCGCTTCACACGAAGCCTCCCCCATGCTGTGTGAGCTCCCAAGCTGGCTTCCCAGAACTCATTCATAAAGGTTATTCCTGTTTGGCAGTGATGAGCTGGACTGCACAGCAGAGGCCAGAGAATTCCCCAGCCCTGGCTGGGCTTGTGGCTGCTGCACCACTCTGCTTGGTGTGTGTGCACCTCCCACCACTCCCAGGAGGAGACATTTGGCTGAAGCCTCTTTAAAAATCCAGCTCGGGGCTGTTTAGTGATGCAGCTCGAGGGCTTGGCTATGAGCAGCACAGGAGCTCCAGGGCATTATTCCCTTCTTGCTTGCAGCTTGTGTCCTGCTGCGGCAGCAGCTCTGGGGCAGAGGAGGTCAGCGGGCCCCTAGTCCTTCTCCAAGACAGCATTGCTGACAGTGGCAACAGCTTCCTGCAAGCACTGTGGAATTACCCAAGCCCCAAAAGAACAGCAGGATGTTTCTTACGTGGGTAAAGAAGCAGCTTTGCAGCTTACATGGGAGGCAGCTGCACTTCCATGTGAAAGAAGAGGATCTTTTCCCCACTCTTTAGTTTTATTCTTCAGGCTCAAGCCCTGAGGCTGGCAGGCAATGTTATAGCACAAGCTACATCCCTGACACCATCTCTTCTTGGCCTCTTTCTTGGTCAGCTGGTAGGGAAATGCACAAAGCAGGAGGCAAGGGCAGCATTTCCCTTCCCCAAGGAATTTGGGTTCCCACCCCAGGCAGCAGCAATGACATGTCCTCAGATGAAAGGGAGGAATGAGGTAGACCTTCAGGCACAGTCAGTCTCAAAGCTCTGGGACTTCTGCCCTTGGCTCAATCTTCACCCAGGTGGGGTGGATTTGCAGGGACACTCTGGGCATACACAGATCCTCTGTGACCAAGGGTCACACTACCAGGTCAACACATACTTCAGTGTCCTGCTAGCACCAACAAAGGGATGCTTTCTTGTCCAAAACCCTAATCTGGGCCATGGAAAGGGGTATCCCTGTCCGGAATCAGGGGCGTTCCAGATGGGAAGTTGGAGAACTCTGGTCCCCAGCATAGCTGACTGGGCTCTAGGGATGGAGACTGGTGGGAAGACAGCAGCACCAGGGGAGAGAAGCTGGTGTAAAACCAGTCCTGTAGGTAGTGCTGTACAAACTCTTTGAGAGAGCTAGCACTGACCTGCAGGATCCACACAGCTCCCTGCAGGTGCCTGGCAGTCTCTTGCTCTGCTTCACCTGACCTGAGCCTCCCAGCACACAGAGCTGTGCAGCTCTGCCTGCCTGGTTCAGGTGGAAATGGGGGCAGCTTGGGCCTTGGCTAAGCTCGTGCCAACTGTCACATCCTCTCCAAACTGTCTCTGGCACGATGTTCCCATGCTGGGGCTCTGGCTCAGAAATGCGTAAGCTCTCAGCCTGGGGCAGGGCAGCTCTTCCAGCCCCCCCACGACAAAAAAGGCATTTTGGAGGGTCCAGGGCCCCCTAGTCAGCTTCCAGGCTGCTGAGCTATTGGACACTGGCTTGTGATGGGTCCTGGCTTAAAGCAGTTGGCACGTCCCCCTGCCTGCTCCAGAATGATGAATGAGCATGTGTTTGCTGGCTGGCTAGAGCTGTTCTTTAATAGCTCACTTGCTGTGCTGCGGTCTGTCTGTACTGGCAAAGGCAGGCAGGGAAAGGACTGTCTCCCTGGCAGCAGCTGGCCAGCCAGCCCCTGCACTGCCTTGCCCATGGAGACAGAGCTCAGTGATCCCTCAGTGAGTGGGTCTGACAGCCCTGATGCTCCCCCTCCCACAGAGCAGACAGCTTCCAGCTGAAGTCCTGCCTGTGCTGGTCGCCCTGGGGCTGGGAAGCCTCAGAGGACCTGGCTGGCAGGATGTCTGCAGTGCCCAGGGAGGACAGCTTGTGCTTCTGGGTGCCCCAGCCCAGGCATCTCTCCCTTTCCCATTCCTGGTTATCTTCCACCTGTCTCCTGCTCCTGTCCCAGCCCTCAAGGGCAGGGGGCTGCAGCTCTGGGTCCACCACGGCTTCCCCTGCAGTACCTGCCTGGTGCGGCTCAGGGTGGGGAGCAGTGCCCACCTAGGGTAGCTGGAGGAGCTTGTGCAGCCTCTGCTCTGCAGTCAGCCCTGGATTCACACAGTAGAAAGAAGCAGAGCACACTCAAGTCGAGCAGCCCTGTTGCAGCCCCTGGAGAGAAGCTATTTTTGTCCTGCCATTTGCTGAACGGTGGTGATGGGAATGGCTCAGAGAGCTGGAGAAATGCAGCTTCTCCGAGTGGAAAACATGCAAGGCAGAGGCGGGCTTGAATCCACATGAAAACACATCTCTGCTTCCTAATCTGTGGGCAGAGAGATGGGTCCAGCACTGGGCTGCTGGTGGGAGAGGCAAGGCAGTCCTTGCTGACCGAGGGGGGAGGATGTGGATCGATTGCCACCAAGGCGATGCTTCCAGCCCACATCCCTCACAGGACTGCTGCCGCTAAAGCCCTTAGGGAAAGAGCTCTAAGCGCTGAGTGGAACAAGAAGGAATAACTGGGAAGCACGAGGTATCGCCATGGGCTGCTTAAATGCCTGCCAGCGCACCTGTAAGGTCTTGTGGAAGGAGAAAATCCGCACGGCCGCAGGGTGATAGAGGCTAACGAAGGGCTAATTTATCCTCCCTGCAGCCAATTCAGGCTCCAGCAGGAGACCCCTGCCAGCCCAGCGCGGGGAGGTGACGGTGCTCTCTGCGCTGGAGCCCCGAGAGGCGGAGGCGGGCGCGGCGGCGGCTCCGGGGGGCTCGGGGGTGGCCGGGCCGGGGCTGCGCTGCCCTCTCGCGGCAGCCGCCCCCGCAGCTGCTCGGCTCCAGCGCCGCTCGGCTCCCCCCCATCTCCAGGATGTGTCTCCAGCGGCTGCGTGCCCAGCCCATCACCGTAATTCCTTGCCTCTCTCCGCTTTGGGCTGTCAGGGGCACTGGCACAGCTGTGGGAACACCGCAGGGCTCTGAGGGAAAGCGTCTGGTTGCCCGTTTGGTGACTGTGATTCCTTCCTGCTGTCCATCACCTGCAAAAACCCGGCACCTCCCAGCCCACCAGAAGCTCGGAGCATCTCTGGGGTCTCCTGGCAGTGAAAGGGCTGAGCGCTCTGTGCTGGGGATGGAAGGGATGCCCCAGGATGCTCTGTGTGAGGAGAATCCTGCGGGAAGGGGCCAAAGGGAAGCATGGGGCAACAAAAGCATCTGTGCCAGTATCCTCCTGGGCAGTCAGCAGAGATTTATCCAGGATCATGTAGCTGCCGAGTGTTGAGCCCAGGACCCCTGGTTTCGAAATGAGAGCTGTTCCCACATCTCCCTGGTTGGCAGGAGCTGAACAATCCAATCCCTCGGGATTGCTTCATCTGGCAGGCAGGCAGCTGCCTTGCTTTAAGCTCTCCTGCAGGCACATGGGACACGCAGGACGCCCAGGGCAGGTTGTGGAGGCACAGCTGGCTCTGCACCAGCTCTCCTGCTGCTCTCTGCCCAGGCTGTGTGCATGTGCAACTGCATGCTTGCAGCAGCGTGTGCATCCACAGGTCGATGCTGCCTCAGCATTCCGAAGTGTTGGAGCATCCCAAGCGCTGGGACGAGGCTGCATCCCCTGGTTCTGTTTCCTAATGGTGACTGGGAAGGCAGAGCTGTAAGCTGCAGCTCTTGGTGTGCCTTGTCTGCGTGTGGTGGCCAAGGGGACTCGATAAAACTGGGGGGGGGGGCTGGCTGTCCACCAGGTGGAGCTGCACCCCACGTTTTGGTGCTGCTGGGGTGGCCCTGGCCCGGAACTGGTCTCTCGCTTTTCCCTATCCTGGCAAGGAGCGACCCTGGCTTTCCCCAGCCCTCCAAGCAATGCACATGTGAAGGACAAGCATGCACGTCATGTACACATGCTCTGGTGACAGGTGCTGACCCCCACTAGCCCCACTTGCCCAGCAGTAACTGCCTGCTTGCAGGTAGCCAGTGGATATTGACATATTTTGGAAGCCTACTCCCCAGCAGCAACACAAGGGGACTTGGGAGATTGCCCTCAATGGGGTTCCGACCTCACGTTTTTCCAGGGCTTGGGGCTAACTGCATTCACTGCGTGGAGGACTGGTTGAGTCCCAGCACCTGCCAAGCTCTTCATGTAGAGTGGATCTTGCCCATTCTAGTTGTGTGTGGGTCCCCAGGGATCCCCTGACCCTCTGGAGTTGCTGCTGGCCATGCCACCAGCTCTGCTGTGATGGAGAATTCCAGGCCATGTGCCCTGTGGCCCTGTGCTTGAGGTGCATCTGCTCAAGCACTGTGAGATCAAAAGGACTGTGAGGACCTCTGGTAGAAGAGCCTGCATTTGCCAGTCCTCAGCAGCCCTGCACCAAGGACTGGCAGCCTGAGATCCAGCTGCCTTAGCTTTGAGGGGTTCAGGGGTAATTGTTTTAGTGATGACACCATGATAACTCCCAAAGGTAGTTTGGCACCCACCAGACTCCTCTCACAGCCCCAGACCTGCCTCATGAAGCTGGGACCTGAAAGATCCCCTGGTCAAGCAATCCATCACCTTCCATTTGCAATCCACCACACCTTCCTTTCTCCCCTGGTGCTTGCCAGTCCCATGAAGGGTTCCCATCACTGATTGCCCCTCATCTTTCCACGCTCCCCCAGCGCAGGTCTGGGAAGGCAGGGTGCTGGAGAGGGTCTGTCTGCCCTCGGCCATGGCCAGGCCCGGAGGAGAGTCTGCTCCTTGCCTGGTGGGATGCTGTCAAGCCTGGTCTGCGGTGGAAGCGAGGGAGGCAGCTGTACAGGAAATAATCACGGCTTGTTCCAAGATTAAATCACTGGCGGGAGGGCGAGAGAGGATAAAAGGAGCCGTCTGTCGTTAGAGGGAATATTAACCCGGCAGCGGCTCGGGAGGGGGGAGAATTTTATTCCTTCCACTTGCTGGCTGCCAGGCCCTCTGTGCACACAGGGCTCAGCACTGACAGCATCTCTCAGCAGGACATGTGCCCTCCCTCCCCAGATCAGCCCACATCACGGGCCCTTTTCCCTCCCTGCTCCAGGAACGCAAGCTTCTCTGAGCAGGGGCAGAAGAAAGATTTTCAGAGAAGCTGGGAAACTGAGGCAGGATTGTGCTGCATGTCTGACCCCACACGGAGGCACTGAGCCACTCTGTCCCTCTGTGTGTTGCTGTTTGCCCTGCCCAGGCCAGGTCTTCTCCCAGCTCCTGTGGATGAGCTCAGCATGGCACAAAAGGTTCTTGTTTGGTCTGACCCTTATCAGGGCCCTGCCTCGAGGCCCTTGGGCATGGGAGCTGGGCTGGAGCTGGAGAAGGTGAGGCCAAGGAGCAAGGGACAGGGCAGAGGGAAAACAAGACACCAGCTGCAAAGGGGTGAGCTGGCGGGGAGATAAGATAGAGGGAGAAATGCAAAATATGATGGGTGGCAGGTGGGAGGAAACGTGGGAAACTACCGGGCACCTCGGCCAGCTGGGAGACACACTGAGCACGTCAGAGCCTTTGGGGGTGCCAGCAAGCCGTGGTGACAAGCTCCCAGCCCTGCTCATGTCCCCTCACCCCCCTGGGGCTGGGACCTGCTCTCAGGTCTGTGAGTAGCTGAGATGGGACCCAAAGACGCTGTGCCCTGGTGAGCCCGAGCCGCTCCAGGGCTGTGTGGGGACTGAGCAGGGCCCTGGAGAGCAGTCACAGCCCTGCTGCTGGGGTTGCTGCAGGGAGGAAAGCCATGTTCTCTGGGCCAGATGAGGGCTGCATTTTACAGGGTCCCCTGTGCCAGGATAAACAGCCCCATGGGGTTCGGGGTTTGCAGCAAGTGGTTGATGAAAGCCTGTGGCCCTGTGCTGAGGACTTCCTTCCCTTTGAAGGAAGAGTCCTGGCAAGTTCCCAAGCAAGAAGGTCCCAGCCCCTTCCCCTTTGTCTCTTCTTTCCCCTCACAGCCCATTCCCTCTCCAGCTGAGGCCTGGGCTGAGATAAGAAGATGAACTATCCTTGGCTGCCTGGTCCGGCCTGGTGCTACCCCACAGAGTCAAGCCCTTGCTTCCATGCAGGTTGAAGCCCCCAGTGTTCACCCTTCCCACATGAGGAATCCTGGCTGTGTGCAAACTACTTGAGCCTGGTCTGATTTTGCCTCACCAGCCTCCTTTATTGGCCTGCTCCCCCTCTGGGGAGAGTCATTTGAGGAAGGGCAGTGCTGTTGGGAGCAGCCAAGGCAGCCATTCCCCCCACCAACGCAGCAGAAACAATCAGCATGCACAGCTGCCCCCTCAGCATCCACAATCAGTGCTGGCAGTGCCCATGGGTACTTGCTGCTGGTTGCTGCCCATCTCCTGGGCCCCAGATTTACCCATACCTGCCAAGGGAAGGCTCCCATGGCACCAGCTCCACGGCACCAGGCACAGCTGAGATCTGCAGGGTGTGCACATCCCCAGCACCCCCCAGCAGCTCCCAGCCCTTGTGCTCCGGACAGAGCAGCTGGGGTGGATGGAAGCCCTGCAGGCTGCTCCAGAGCCCAGTGCAGGTTTGCAGCCGGGGCAGGTTTGGCCCTGCTGCACACCAAGCCCAGCGAGCCGCCGTTGCCAAGACGCTGCAATTTCCAGGCCGACATCAAAAAGCAGCTGGGGATTGGCTCACACACGCTCCCACACAGCACATCCTCTCTGCTTTATGAGTGATGTTTTACAACATAAGTGCTGCTATATTAAGCCACGCATCTAACTGGAAAAACAGGAGATGGAGAAGCAAGAGCAGCTACCTCAGTGCCCGCAGATGCTTGAACAGTGTGTGAGTCCTCCTCCTGCTCGGGTTCTTGCCTGCCTCTATCCCCCTGCCTGGCCTTATGCAGGCAAGAGGGCACCTTGCCCCATACAGCTTGCCCTTGGGCTTTGGATGGGGTGTTTTCCTACCTGCTGAGCTCCCCATCCCCCAGCTCTGCTCCAGGATCAGCAAAATGGGGACAGTCCCCATCCTTTGGGGCAAAACTGCAGGCTATCAGAGGCTTCAGCTGGCACATTTCAGATCCTAAGCAAAGGCTGCCTGTTTGGGGAAGGCCAGACCTTCTCACAGCCAGGCAGGTGGAAGGAGAAGGGATCTCCTTCCTGGTGGCTCCAGGAGGGGCTGCTCTCTGCCTACAGCTGCATGCACACCTCTTTGGCACTCCTGCACCCACAGGGCCAGGGCACTGCCCAGTTCTCCCTGTGGCCCTGAGAAGCAGGGGGAAGCAAAGGGCTTGGGCCCATACTCCCTGGATAGACCCTGCTTTTATTCCTTACAGCTCCCCAGGTAAGGATTGGCCCAGAAAGCCTAGGTTTTCAACAGCTGACATCATTGGCCCCTGACCTGCACCCCATCCCTCGTCCATGGGGGTGGGCATAGGTAGTGTGGCTGTGCTGTGCCCTACCTGGGGACAGCGGAGGGAGCAGTCCTTGGCAAGCCAGGACCCTTGCAATAGAGCAGTAGAGTTGATTTATGCTCCTGACATTTCTCTCCCGGTCAGGCAGAGCTTTTAATAAAGAATGAGTGATTTATAGCTTCTTTTAAGTGGGAAGGAATGTTACCTAAGGCAGTCTGCCCCCAACACCCCTGCCTCTCTGTCTCACTGAAAGCCTAGCATTTGGGCTTGCAAGAGGGGAGAAGCCACTCTCTCTGCTCCTGTGCTCTCCCAGATCCCTCCCCACAGCCATGGTAGCCCCAGCATCCTGCCCTGTTCCTGTCAGCAGCACCCCAGGCCCTGCCCAGGGCTGCCCTGGCAGGCATGGAATCGTGCTGTATCCCCTTCAAGTGGGGCAGTGTGCAGCCCACAGGCCACCTCACACAAAGCAGTGATTCAAGGAAAGCTGCTGTCCTGAGACCCCTCTGAGAGGAGCCCTGTGGTGGCTGGCCTGGGGACAGGATGACAGCTCCACAGCAGTTGTCATGGTTACTGGGTATTAATGGATGCGGGCAGACTGCTTCCCAGTGATGAGCAGCTCCAGAAGGAAAGGGCTGCCCTTAACCTGCCCAGCTGCAGCCATTCCATGGGGCTTGGCCATGGAGCCCCTCCATACCCATCCCCAACTGCTCCAGACCCTGAGCCAGCTCTGGAATTGGCCTAAGCCAATTCCAAACCCAGAGGTGGCAGCAGCTTGCAACTGCAGGAGCTTCTTGGCATCTGAAATTATTCTGGGGTCTTCCAGGACAGGAAGGAAAAGGATGTCTCCCCTTTGCCCCCAGCCCTCCAACTTAGGGACAGCTGGAGAAGGCCAGGGGGACACAGTGGTCAGCAGGAGCAGCGACACAGCAGAGCTGCAGCCAGCCCCTTTGCCCTCTGGAAAGGGCTAATGAGTGAGGACAGGGGATAAGAGCTGGGGCGGAGGGAGCGTCACCCAGACTAAAGCTGCCCCAAGAGCCTCCCAGCTGCTAATGAAGATAAAGTGCCCAGTTCCTTTTCTTCTCCCGCTGAAATCTGATGGCTAAGGGGGAAAAAATGCTTTCAAGTGTATTCATCTCTAACTCGGCCTGGGAGGCAGGGATTCCAGCAGGAGCAGCAGCCAGCTGAGGCCCTGATCTCACACTTCACACACGTGCACACACACATGCATGTGCAAGCAGCCCTGAGGCAGGCTGCACACAGGCTGTGTGAAACGCCCGCAGCGCACACGCACGCAGACATCAAACGCCGCCACTCTCTGCATCAAAACCGCAGCCGTAGGTGAAGGCAGGTGTGGAGAAAAACACCCCCTGCCCACGCCGAGCACCCGCAGCAGCCTGCCAGATCCCACACGTGCCCTGAAATGCAGATGGCAACTGCAGTGCCAACACAGGCACACGGCACACTGGGGCGTCTGCCCAGCACACACACACACACGTGAGTGCACACACATGCATGTACACATACACACAGAGACACACACACACACATGCATGTACACACAGACACACACACAGACACACACACATGTGAGTGCACACACATGCATGTACACACAGACACACACATAGACACACACACATGAGTGCACACACATGCATGTACACACACACACATGCATGTACACACACACACACACACACACACACACACACACATGTACACACACAGACCACATGCATGTACACACACACACACCACACACACGCGTGCAACACACATGCATGTACACACGCACAGACACACACACACACATGCATGTACACACACACACGTGAGTGCACACACATGCATGTACACACACACACAAACACACACACGAGTGCACACACATGCAAATGTACACACACACACACATGCATGTACACACAGACACACACACAGACACACACACATGTGAGTGCACACACATGCATGTACACACAGACACACACACAGACACACACACACATGCATGTACACACAGACACACACACAGACACACACACACATGTGAGTGCACACACATGCATGTACACACACACACAAACACACACAAACGTGCATGCATCCTCATCCCACCCTTCAGGCCCAGCAGGTGTGCAAATACAGCTGGTATTGTGTGGCCATAATATGGTCCTCTCCACCATATTGTGTGGTGGGAGAGGACAAGTGATGCCTGAAAAGACCTTGGTGACTCCTTCGGAGTCACTCTAGTGTTTCACTGAACATGTGAATAAATCTTGTTGCTATTGGTGTATGTAGGAGACAGGTTTAAGGGGAAATGGGTTGAGGGTCTCCTGTGTGATGGATGGATGAATTTCTACCCCATCCCACCAACAGATTCTGTCCCAAACCCTTCCCATACCTGCAGTCCCATAGTCCAGTCATTGAAAGTCTCTCTAATCCTCGTCCTAACTCTGACTGCACAATACCTACAGAAAGGAATCACACTCCTGTCTTTGGCCTTGGATATCCTCTACCCAGAGACCGCTCCAAATGCCTGAGGCAATGATGTGCAGTGAGGCTGCATTTCAAAGTATCCATTCCCAGTCTCTCTGGGAAGGATTCCCTACAGCCCTATGCTAAGCTAAACAAACTCGGGAAGTCTCTCTGCCCCTGGGGACCTCTGTCACAGACCAGCCCTCTTTCAGGCTGTGAAATGCATCCTGCAAATGGACAGCCTGTGTGCCAGATCCTGCTGGGATTGTCCCTGACCCAGGCTAACTCCTAAACTGTGAGCAAAAACTGTCTGCATCACTGCAAGCTGGCCCAAGACAAAGTCATAAAAGGACAGTGCTAAAAATTCCCATAGGGACAATCCCAGTGCTGTGCCTGGCAGTGCCCTGGGACTGTTTGTTTTACCAGCGCAGACATAACCAGAGATTCCCATTCCTTTCCTCTGGAGGCTTGGAATTAAGAGGCCTGTTCACAGAGAGGCAGCGAGGGAATAGAAGGGATGTGGAGGGGGGACCAGCTCCTCCTCAATA
Organism: Camarhynchus parvulus; assembly: GCF_901933205.1. Taxonomy (NCBI): domain Eukaryota; kingdom Metazoa; phylum Chordata; class Aves; order Passeriformes; family Thraupidae; genus Camarhynchus; species Camarhynchus parvulus. Next base: position 22,414,450 of record NC_044577.1, read on the forward strand.
TATCTGGCAGCTAAATGTACCCTAGACCCACCAGAGACCCTCTAGGCACCAAAGCATGTGATTGTAGCTCCTCAGACAAGTAGAGGTGCTGCAGAGAGTCTGAATCTGGCCCTGTTGACACACTTCGCATCATGCAGGGGCTCACGCCTGGCCAGACCCCACTGGTTTGTTGCAATCAACTGCTGTATGAGCTGGGCATGAAGGCTGGCCATGACGAAGTGCCTCACAAGTCTGGGGCAGGGCAGAGGGAAGCATGGGTGCTGCTGGCAGCTGCATCACCACTCACTAGGGCTGGATTGGGCTGGTACACCACCATCCCACAGTTCCAGCTGCTGCCAGCAGCTCCTTTGTGCCTCCCAGCTCCTGGCTACTAATTCAGATGTATCTGCTTGGCTGGAGCTGGGGGAAGTAAAAGCTGGATGGATAACTGCATTATGCTTCCAGCAAATAATGGGAAAGGGGTAGAGAGGGACCAAGCTCAGTGAGAAACTAGGAAAGGTATGGCAAGGAAGGCTAGGACTGGCATGGGAAAAGAGCTGAGAGTGAGGGATCAGGGGACTGGGCTCAGAAAATAACATCCGGTGAGAGATGAGAGGGGTAGAAAGAGCAAAATCAGCCCGTGACGAAGCTGCCGGTGCCCGTGGCCGGCGGCTGTCTGGCCCCAGCAGCCCCGCACGGCTCAGCCCCGCTGAGCTGCCCGCACTCCTCAGCAGAGGGCAGTGGATGCACACGCACCTGCCCGCACACCTGCCCGCACACCTGCGCGCACACCCCCGGGCCCCGCACACCCCAGGGGCCCGGCACACGGAGGGACGGGGCAGCGCGGGGCAGCTCTCGGGGCTCCTGGTGCTGCTGGCCGGCTAAAGGAGCAGCCTGGCACCCCTGGAGGGGCAGGGGTCCTGCAGGGACTGGCAACACTTCCACGGGACAGCCAGCCAGGGTCTCTGCTTGCATGAGCCCAGTCCGGGCCGTTTTCATGGTGTTTGTCACGGCAACAAATCAAAGCCCTGGGCAGAAGGATGTGGCCATAAAGGCAGTGCCGGGGGTGGGAAGGGCAGGGGAAGTGTCAACATGAAACTGTGGACTGTTAAACTGGAACCCCTCCTCTATTGCTGCACCGGGGGAGGTGAAGTGTCTGCATGAATGTGGGCAGTGATCCCCATCAGAGTATAAAGGGATCCCCCCTATAGCTCTGTGAGCAGAGGTCCTTACAGTTATACCAGGAGGAGCTCTATAACCATACAAGCAGGACCACTATAGTGGTCTAAGGCATATAACAGACAGCCTCAAGATTCCTCCTGCACCTGTGGGAGAGTCCCCTGTGCCAGCCCATCCCTGGGGGACACAAAGCACCAACCCCTCCCAGCACATCCCAGCCTCTCCCAGTATTTCTGGTCTCACTATCTTGGTGATGCCTGACCCAGTTGGGCTGGAAGAGAGAGAGGGCAGGCCTGGCAGCTGTGGAACATTCAGGCCAGATGTGGAAGGTACACTTTACAGCAGCAAGCCGTGAGGAGGCTGCTGAGCTGAAGGCCTGTACTTAGCTGGCTGCGACATGGCAAGGGAAGAAAGGACATTCCTCCCTCAGGAACAGTTTGCACACATAGCGTCATCCCCTCGTTATTAGGAGGGAAGCCACAGAGAGGGTGTTCCCAGACCCCAACCCCAGCACTTCTCTTCAGGCCAGGGTGGCCCCATGAAGGGTGGTGGGAGCTGGGCAGGGAGCAGGGGTCTTGTGGGATGCTGCCTTTGCCACCAGATCCCCAAGTCTGTCACTCTCAGCCTCTTGGTTTGCTGGAAGTGCCGGAGCTATCCTGGCCTGGATTCAGCCAAATCAGCACTTTGGGTTGAGCCCAGCTGTCACTGAGCCCAGGCTATGGCTGAGCATGCCAGAGCCTCACCAGATGCTGGAGTGTGTATGCCTTTGCTGGCCATCCACTTGTGCTTTCCTGGGTCGGGGGAAGCCTGCAGCGGGGCTGGTTGAAAGAGATTCCCAGCCCACCCTGACAGAGGCTGTTGCCTGCCTTGCCAGGAGAGGCATGGTTTGAGGAGCTTGGCTCAGTGTCTCTTCCTTGGAAAATCCTCCCAGGAGAGATGCCTGCACTGGCCCAAGGTCCTGAAACCCTGTTTGGATGGAAGAGTCCTCAGCTGGGGCAAGGCACAGAGCCGCTCCATGCTGGGGATGGGACATGCCCTGTGCTCCTGTTCACCGTCCAACAGAGCTCTAAGGCAGTGGGAGCTGAGCATGTCCCAGACCCCAAGGCCTGTCCCACCAGCCCAGCTTCACAACGAACACAATCAACACTGAGAGTCCAAGAATGATTTCCCTGCTAAGGAAAGACTAAGCTGCCCCACTAGCCCTGCTCGAGATCCTGCTCCCTGAGCACTGCTCTAAGCTTACTCAAAGCCCTGCCATGAGATGGGGCATGGAAGGTCAAGAGATGGAGCAGAACAGCGTGACTTCAGAGCCAGGAATTATAAATTCAGAAGGACTTTCAGAGACCAGGGAATCCTGGAAAGTAGACCAGACAGCTTGTTCCTGCCTCTGCCAAGGAAGGTCATCAGTTATCAGAGCAGCAGCAGGAGGCAGACCAGGTGATTCAGAGCAACAGCTTGGGTATGGGATCTTACTTGCCTAAAGCCAAAGGATGCTTCAGAGTGATGGGACAGAAGGAAGGGCAGAGCAATCCTGCAGCCTTTGCAGCTGGTTTTGTCCTGTCGAGAAAAAACTGCCTTGGCAATCTTCCCACAAACCCCGCATGTTTGTTTGTCTCATGACCCGTGCACTGGGAAGGGTAAACCCTGAGCCGATACCCATCCATTGAGTCCAAGGTCTTGGAGAGAAACAGACCCAACTCCTCTGCCAGTGTTTCCAGCAACCACAAGGCAGCAGCCGTGCCCAGGTGTCGGGAGACATCAGAGCACGTGTGTCCTGTCCGCGCGGTGAGAGCGGCGTGTGGGCGTCGGGACACACCTGGCCAGAAGAATCCCAGCAAATTACTTCTCCTTGATGTCTGCTGGTTCGTCATGGCACAAACACGACGTGCAAAGGGCTTGGTTTGCAAGGAGCGCCGAGGGGTGCCAGAGCTGAGCTGCTGCCAACTCACCTGTCACTCCTTGCATGTTGCCCTGGGGCTCGCAGGCTGGGGGGAGGCAGGTGCTGGGAGCCAGCCTGGACGCCAAGCTGTGGCCGAGGCAGTGAGCAGCTAGGGAGCTGCCTCTCCCAGGATCCTTGCTCCCGCTCTGCCCGGTAGAATGTGGCTGTGGAAAGTGGGAGACAGATTCAGATGTATTTTCTACTCCTCGCCATGACTTTCACAGAGGCCTTTGCAGTGGTGTTGTTGGGGAGGTTGTCCCAAATCAAGAGTGCTCAGTATGGGGCAGCACAAGATTGTGGGGCTGGGGAGGACTTGCTCACCCCTGCAGGCAGCCAGAAGACCAGAGGCTGGCTGTGTTGGGAAGGAGCAGCAGGTAAGAGACCTGCAGAAAAGACTCTCCTGTTCAATAACCAGATCTGGCAGCCAGGCAGAGATGAGTATCAGGCAGTGAAGGGGCCAAGGGGCCATGCCAGCAGAATTGGGGGTGGTTGGGGTCCACGACAGCTGCATGAGGAGGTGTCTGGATGCCATGAGATGCTATGCAGCCTCTACATATAACCCATGAGACTGTAGCACAGTGTAAGCCAGACCCTCATGCTTTTCCTCCACTTCCTGTGAGCCAGCAGGGCCTTGGGGCAGGCAGGCTCAGGGGGGCTAAATACACCTGTGCAGCCATGCAAGGAGCCTCTCTCAGGCTGGCTTGGAGCACAGGACTCTGCTCAACAAAGAGGCATCACGCAGAGGCAACTCTCTTGCACTAGACCTCCCCTGTGTGGGCACAGATGAGGAGCAGATGTGTTCTGGTGGGCACAAACCCAGGTTAGAGAGATGTGCTGCTGTGAACATGGGCCCCAGCCCAGCCTGGTGAGGGTAAGCATGTGAGCCAGCTAGGTCCTTGCCTTTTTTCGTGAAGTTTTAGTGCAGAGACCCACAATGTGTCTGGTTGGTGCTGGAGATGGGCCAGGGTGATGCTGGGGATGTGCAGCTTGGGAGGGATGTCAAGCAAGACTGGGCAGTGCGGGCAAGGACATGCTTGCAAGGACAAGGAGAGTCCTGGAGACACTTGCCAATTTGATTGAGGTACCAGCAAACAGAGAGGTGGCACCAGCACCCCCCAGATTTGCTGGCGGGGGCTGGCAGGGAGCAGCACAGAGCCTGACTGCTTGGCTGAGCCCAGCCTGTGCCAGGCAGTGCCAGGACGAGGACAAGGGCAGGTTGTACCTGCAGGACATGAGGTTCCACTTCCATCACCTGTGACAATGGATAGGGCTGGGGGAGCCTGTGAGCCAGCTCTGCACAATGGGCACCCCACAGGCTCAGCAGGGGCGCACACATGGGAGCTGAGACTGCCCGTGGGGGGCAGCTGGGCATTGCTGCATAATCCAGTTTTCTGCTAGATCCCAGTGCCAAGGAGATCTGGCACAAGAGAGACCTGATCCATTTGTCCAAGGCATTGATGGATCTTCCCTTCTTAGTTGAGAACCCTGCAGGAGCAAAATCTCCCCCGGGCAAGGAGGGGCCACATCCCAGCACCATCAGCCATCTGGACATCAACATTAGTGGGCATGGACACGCATTTGGATGCTTGAAGGCTAAAGGAGCTTGTCCCAGCGGCCAGGGCCCATCTCCTACCACCCTATGGGCATCTCTCACCTGCCCACAGGAGTCCATGGGGCCTGCAGGACTGGCCCAGCAGATGCTCTTAAATCTTGGAAACCCTGTGCCTTGGGTCTTTGGCCAATATGAACCAAAACATGTGTCCCAGATGATGCTTTCTCCGGTATTCAGGACCATGATCAAAATGGGGGAGGTTACAGCCTCCACCCCACTGCTTCTGCCCTCAACCTGGCTTCCAGATAAAGGCTGCCAAAGCCCAGTCAGGCAGTGGTCACCATCTCCTGGTTCAGATAAGGAGGCTTCACCATCTGCACCCCGTGCTGCTCTCCCAAGGGGTTTTGAGGCCACTGTTCCTCAGGGATTTGGCACCAGCATTTGGGATAGAATGGAGGCAGTCCTGCCATGGCCCCTTCCCGTCAGTGCTTTGTCCTGCTGAGGAATGGTTGGTGGGGAAGGTTTTGCAAGGCTCCAAAGGAGCCCCTTGGCTGCCTGTCATCCAAGCAGCACAGGATGGTGCCTCCCAGCCATGAAACCCTGGGGAGATGCTGAACAAAGCTCAACTTGTATAAACCAAGCCAGCCCTGGTGAGGTGTCTGCCACCTCCCTGGCCTCCTGCCCTCCCTGCTCAGCCTATCTCAGCCCACATTTAACAATTACCTCTCCACACAGCTCCCCAAGTGCTGTAAGAAATGCGGGCCAATTCCCCACTGGCAACTCCTGTCTGCCTCCCAGGAGTTACGTCAGTGGGGAGTTGGACCATGCACATCTTCTGTGCAGCACCTGGCTCTGTGGGAACCAGCACCAGCCCTGGGCCTGCCAGGGGTGATCCTGGGCATCAGCTGAGCATTCCCAGGAGGCAACAGCATCCCTTCCATGCCCCAGCAAGTGAAAGATGGTGCCCTGACCTTGAATTGCAGGGAAGGGGGTTCTGGCAGGTGCATTTACCTGAGCTGGAAGTGGTCCAGAGGAGTGGATTTAACACCCTGGCTCTGGCTGTAGAGGAGCATCAAGACAGCAGGGCAGAAGGCAGCATGTTGTGGCTGATACTTGGAGTATCAATCCCAACACAACTCAGCACTCTTGCAGCGTGCTGAGATGCAATGTGCTGAGATAGTGTCCCTGCCCTTGGCTAACAGTGCAGAGACACTGTGCGGACAGTCAGCCTGGAAGCCACCACCCCCATGTCCAGCTCTGTCCCCTTGCTGCCAGCATGCACAGCTCAGCCCATGATATCTGGGCGCTATGGCCAGCAGGAATCACTCCCACAAAACCAAGTGTCTCTCAAAGCATTGCCACTGCCTATGCTGGGACAGCCATGCCCAGCTGGCATGCCACAGTACTGGACTGAGCAGTGCTCAGCCTGGCACTGCCACTGGGTGTGGCAGTGTGGGCTGTCCCCGTCCCTCCCTGTCCCTGTATGGACGCTGTACTGTCACCATGGGAGGCAGTGGCACTCCTCCCGGTGCTGGCAGGACACAGGCCACCTCCTTTCCCAGCGGGACCCAGCTCTGCAGGCTCGGCATGGGAGGCTCCTGGCGGCAGCAGGCTGGGCGAGCAGCGAGGAGCACGGGGACGGTGACCAGCACCCGGGCACGGGCACCACAGCTCAGGAGCATCGTGCCCAGGGCCGCTTACTGGGAGCACTGGAGGGACTGGGAGGTAAGGCAGGGAGCAAAGATCTTCTGCACCCATCTCTCCCAACAGGGACAATCCTCCTTCACTCCATCTCCTCTCCCAATCCTCGTCCATCCATGCGGCCTCCTCAGCCCCTGCCTTCTGCTTCCCACTCACCTTCTCTTCTCTTCAGTGGTAGCTGAAGGACCTCTGGGTAGGGCTGAGAGACTGGAGCAGGGGACAGGACTGGGGGATGCTGAAATGATGTAACATCCTTGCGCAGAGTGGGACATCCCTCATGTGATAGTCTGAGCTTACTCTGCCAGAGATGACATCACTGGGGATCTTCAGGTGATCTCTTATTTTGGGCAGCCTCACCTGGTCTCGAAGGGTGCCCATCACTAAGGTATCTGAGTGCACATCCTTAGTCCCTTGGCTCTGGAGCAGACACAGCCCTGAAGTGGTGGTGAGAGAGTGAGATGGGTGGTGATGTGGCCCAGGGTGGTGATGTGGCCCTGCCATCTCCTTGTGCCTCTCTCTGCCTGCCCTTCTGGGCACGACATGGCTCTCTTATCTCCTGGATGGCTGGTGCTAACCCTGGCCTGGCTTTTTGAGATTCCCTGTGCCCTTACCCATGCTGGCAAAGGAGAGAGAGCCAGCAGCTGGCCCAGGGGCTCGAAAAGGCAAGGAGACTCAAATACCCACCGGGAGGTGGAAAATGGCCCAGAGCAGGAAGCACAGCAAGGTGGGGTGTTGATGTCTGCCATCTATTATTCCCGCTCAGCATCAAAAGGCTGAGATGAAAGTCTCTGGCCACAACCCTCACCACAAAAACGTGGACCCCTCTCCCGAAATTACTGCTCCCCTTGAAGGAGGAGAGCAATTTGCCTGAGCGGTGGAGGAGAAAGCCATGTTTACATGCCAGGTTTCAAGTGCTGCTCAGCAGCTGCTTCACTGTAATTACGTCGTTAGGAGGGGATGAGTTTCTGGGGCTTGGTTCTGGGGTGTTTGTTTATTTGCAGCCCCAGTGCGGGGCAGCTGGCAAGGGAGAGCCACTCTGCTGGCAGCTGGAGCACCAGGCTCCCCCTGAGCCTGGCTGAGGGATGCTGTGGTCCCTGCTGAGCGTGGGGCCAGGCCAGCCCCAGGCTTTGCAGAGCCCCAGGGGCCTGGTGGAAAAAGACATCTCCCCAGAAGAGCAGGGATGGAGCTGCATCCCCAAATCCTAAAGGGCTGGGACTGCAGCAGCCTGTGACAGGAATGGGGAGTCAGGAGGCTCCAGGAAGCACATGGACCAATTGCATTTGCAGCTCTGCTCACAGCTTGAGCACCCCCTGAATTGTGCATGGGCTGGTCCCCAAGCCAAGAAACAAAAGTGCCTCACAGCCCTCCCCAGTTTAGCCTTGATTTAGAACTATGCTTCACTGCAGGGCATACCTGCCATGGGGCATTCACCTCCCAAAATGCCTCCAGGGATGGCTCTTCAAGGCTTCTTCTACTAGCCTACTGTCTGCTAAGGGTTTCCAGGGAAAAATTGCTTATCATCCAGTACATCCCAGGTTTTCCATTGCTGTCAGACTCCTCTTTCAGCCCAACCAACACCACCTGAAGGGGAGCCCCTGCAGGTCTGGGATATCTGCCCTGCAGCCAGGGCTGCTGCCAAGGGACCTTGCAGGAGTGGTTTCATCAGGCAGTGACATCAAAGACAATCCAGGACACTCCATCCCATGACAGGCTTCAGCATCCATGAGCAGTGAGTGTGACACATAATGACAGCACAGATTGCTTCTCCCTGTAAGGCTGGGCAGGCAGTGTGTGCAGGTAGAGGGATATGGAGGGCAATGGCAGTGGGGCTGCCTTCCACTTCACAGCCACTTCAGGCTTACTGTGGGTTCTACATCTGGAGGCACATGGCAGAAGTCTTCTCCTGATTTTGCATCTCTCCTGTCACAGCCTCCACCTTCTGAGGACAGGTGTCCTCAAAGGTTATCAGGTCAAACTCCTTCAGCACTGCAGACTCCTTGGTCCTGGCTAAAAGCATTTCAGCAGTATGGTGCCTTCTTGATAGCCTGAAAATAGAGAAATATTGAACTCCCAGCCTTGTCTCTCAGGAAGTTTGGAGCACACCTTTAGCCAGCACAGAGCTATCAATACCAGCCCAGATTTGCTCAGCAGAAGCCCCTTCCTTTGGCAGGTATTTACTCCAGCTGCTCATGGCAGAGGACTTGCACTGACAATGTCATGGTGTGGTACATCCTTATTTTTAGGCAGCTGTTGCAAACAGCTGGAGATTTTGGCGTCAGCTTTTTCCTCATTCTTTACTTGGAGCCAACCCCTCAGGATGCCTCCAGGGACATGTGCATCAGTACTTGGGTCGAGAGCACAATCAAGCGCAGAATCTGGGAGCCTCTTGGGAAGACACATGCCCCTGGTCTGGTGCAGGGAGTGTGGTCAGTGGTGTGGCAGAGGGGTGCAGCCTGTTCCAAGCAATAGGATCCTGCAGCAGCAGCAGAGGAGCAGCTGTGAGCAAGCAGTATGGGTGAGGCTCACATGGATGTATCCCTGTGCATGTGACAGGTGTGCAGTCCATGCCCATGCAAGCAGCAAATGACAGAAGTCACCAGGCACCACTACTTGTGCTTGTCTTTATTCTTTCGCTGTGTTGCACATCTCCTTATTTCTGATCCTCGCTCAGCAACTCCCTTGGCAATTAATTCAAACAGAGATGCTAAGGCTGGAGGGACCCAGTAAGACCACCCAGCCCACTCCACGCCTCAGGCCAGACCCCTTGCACCCCCTGTGCCAGGAGGAAAGGGCACTCTTCCTCCCTCCTTCCCTCCGCAAGACCCGTGCGCTACGTGCGGGGTGTGATGGGGAAGCGGGCCCTGCCGAGAGGGAGCTCGCCGCTCACCAGCGGCAGTGGGAGGGCGAGCTGGATGGAGCCTCCTCTCCCGGTGGAGCACCACCGCCCAGGCTTGACGAGGTGTGAGCTCCTGCGCCACCCGAACACGCTTTGTGTGCCTCTGAGTGTCTGGGACAGGTATTCACGGTCCTGCAGGAGGAGCGTGCCCTATCATGCCTTCGTGCCACGGCGCCTGGCAAGCGCCTCCCCTCCCTGCAGCTGCGGCTGTGCTGGAGCATTCCTCTGGGGAGGGCTGGCTCGTACCTGGAGGGATGGGGACCTGCGGACAGCCACCTCCTGCTCTCCACATGTGCTGGGCTCCTCTGCACCGCAGCGCCCTCATCACCTCTTCAGCTCGGTCCCTGAGGAGAGACCCCACTGCAGCCGCGGAGTCACCACTCCCAGCCTGCACGGAGATGCACTCCCAGGAGCAATTCCAGGGCTGCTGTGCAGTTGTGGGGTAGCTGGGATAGCTGTGTCCCTTCTTTCCTGTGTGTGTGGCTGGGGTGGTGTGACCCGTGTGGCACAGAGCCGGAGTCAGATGTGGCTTTGGCAGGGACAATGTGTCAAGGCTGAGACCTCCCTGTCCCATGGAGGGTCCCCTTGCTGAGTGTGGATGGGGTAGTCCAGAGGAAGTCAGGAGGCTTCCAGATGTAGCCCAAAAAATGGAGTTAGATGGGATCTTCCCAGAGGGGCAATACCTGTGGGGCTGGCAACAGAGAGCCTTTGGAACAGGAAGGTCCTACAGAGTGACACTCACTAGGGGCTCAGAGGAACTCACTGGCCAAGCTGCCTCTTTAATCTTGAAACTGGAGATGGGGAGAGGAAAATCCCTGAGACAAGAAGGCAAAGGCAGCTTCTGGTGCTGCCCAAGCTGTCAGTGATTCCTAGCTGAGCTCACCAGGTTCACATAGGCACAGGAGAGAAGGTTGGGGTGGGCAGAACTGATATGAGGAGGAAGGGAGGCATGGGACACCCTCCATGGGCACCAAGTCTGCTGCCCCACCTGCCCCAAAGATGAGAAGAGAGCCTGCATCCCTATTGAGCCCAGCATCCTTGCAGTCAGCAGTGGTGAAGTGGGGACTACCAAGCACCAAAGTCATCTGCTACGGGTAAGAACCCCCCGTAGCTGGGCATGGACAACAGAGATAACCTAGGTAACAAGTGCCTTGAAAGGGCTGCTTCAGTATCTGCAGCAGCCTGATTTTCAGTTTGCCTTGGAGCAGTCAAACAAACGGCCCAGTGACCCACCAGGATGGGTTCCAGCTCCATATGCCAAGTCCTGCTGCATCCCTGGTACCCAGAGCCAAGCCCAGCAGGCAGTATGGCACTTAACAGAGAAATCTGGAGAAACAGACCAAGCCCATATGGCCCCTCCACCCCCCACCTTTGTGACCTCAGAGGGTCTCCCTAAGAGGCCACCCCATGCTGACGCAGGTTCTGTTTGAGCTGTGCTCTCCCTGGCTCACCCAAGCTCTTGCCTGCACCTCTTGGCTTTGCCCCTTGACCAGCCAGGTCCGTTCACCCTGCCCTGGGCCAGCTTTCCCCAGAGCAGAGGGGACCACGTCTGCCATCTGGCCCTGGCCCCAGTGGGCTGCGGCGTCTCGGGGCGCGCCGCGTGCCAGGGTACCCCCAGACCCCGCGTGCAGGGGCCTGGCAGGCACTGGTTCAGTCATGTGTTTTGTGTTGGGTTTCTCCCCCTCCTGGAAAGTCCCAGTGCGGAGCGGTGGGGCTGAGCCGACCGCACACAGCTGCGGGCCACCACATGAGAGGAGCCAGCTCCTCGGGGATTACAGAGCCCCGGGAGCCTGGGGAGGAGGCAGGAGCACCCGCGCCGTGGCCCTTTCATCTCTCCCCTGCCTCACTCCCCCTTTCATCTCTGCCTCTCTGGCCACGCTCTCTTTTCCTCCGCTGCCTTTGCTCTCTTTGCACTTGGCCTCTTTTCCCTGCCTTCCCCCCAGCCCTTCCCACTGCACCTGGCTGTGCTGGCTGCCTCTGCGCTGCTCCTGTCACTCCCTTCTCCTGGACCCTGTGCTTTCATCCCCCGACCCCCAGCTGCCTGCTCCCACCCTCCTGCCCCCATGCCAGATGTGCCCCTCCATCATCTCCCTCCTGAGCCCAAAACCTCCCTCTGCAATGGGGGAAGGAGAGGAGTAGCACAAGGTCTTCCCCAGGTGTTCTCCAACTGTGCCCAAAAAGCTTTTCCCCTTTCCCCACCTGTCCTGGTGTCCCCACCAGGCTGCTTCCAGACTCACATCCTTCCCTGGCGTGTCCTGCGCTGTCACAGCCAGGTATCCTCTTGTCTCCTCTGTCAGCCTCATGGAAGCAATGAGCTGGGAATGCTGCTGGACCCTACTCACACAGTGGCCAGGGTTGGGCACTCCCTGTGACAGATTAAGGGGTAAGGAAAATGTTTGGTACCCTGTTCCTGCAAGTCACAGACTTGTGCCAGGGGCTGGTGTTCCTCACACACTCTCCAAGAAGCCTGGGGTGTCCCTGGTGTTTTCTTGGCCAGAGGACCACATGTAGGACTAAGAGAGTAAAGAGCATTTGGGTCCAACAATAACTGCAGCCATTAGAGCAGGGACACAACACAAGCTAAGTGGTCCAATGGTTAGAGCTCTCCCTCTAGCTCAGAGGCTCTCTAGGGAGACTTGGGGCCCATCTGCTTGGGGAGGAGCTCAGCCACTGGGGTCTGTGCTGTGGAGGACCTCCACATCACCCCCTTCCCAAACAATATCAGCCTCCTTCCTCATGCATCTCGCCACCTGCTCTCACTCCAGTGTGCCCACTGCCTCTGCTCAGATCTTTTTTCTAAGGGTCTCAGTGCACCCCAAACTCTTCTCAGCCCCAATCTTTCCCATTCCTTGCCCTGCCTCCCCCTAGAGGTTGTCCTATCCCAGCCTTTGGACCTGCCCTGGCTCCATCACAGCCTTCAGCCCAAACCCTCCCTCTGCTCTCCATCTCCACATCCCACCCATGTCCAAACTCTGCAGGTGTGTGGCAGCCCCATGGCCAGGGACTCCCTTGGAGGACCAAGGGCTGGTGCAGCTGTGGCTGAGCAGGGAGGCTGCAGTGAGCCCAGCCAGTGGTGACACTCCCAGAGCCTGGCTGCTGCCAGCATGTCTGGTACCTCAATGAGCTCAACACAGGGGTGGCTGCAGCCTTCTCACTGGGTAGGTGACCCACCCCTCACGAGGGAGGGCAATGCCATTGGAACGCTGTGCCAGGGGGTGGTGGGCAGGAGCTGGGCCTGGTGGGGGGAGCACAGGACTCCTGGGCTCCTATCCCAAGCCAGGTGCTGCCTCGCTGTAGGTACCTTGCCTTGCCAAGCAGGTCAGTCAGGGCCAAACTTTTTTTCTTCTTCGGGGACTTGCACGGGTGCTGGTGCCAAGCACGACATGTTGGGGCTGAACGTCAGGAAAGGCTCGGAGCACCTCTCTGCATCTCAGCTCACACAACACTGCCAGCCAGGCTCTCAGCATGGGTCTCAAGCCATGGCTACTTGCTTCTCAAGCATGGAAGCCAGTTGCCCAGACTAAAGCAGGAGAGGGGCTGCCCTCTGCTCCTCTTGGATAAGCAGACACAACGAGGCTTTGCTCTCTCCTGACTTCCAGTAGCCCAGATGCATCTGGCTCCTTTTGTGGGTCAGCAGCTGACCAGGCTCAGCCAGCCAGCACTGCCAGCCCTGCCCATGTCCATGCTCGTGCCACCCCAGTGGGTGGCATGGGACAGGGGCTACCACTGAGACAGAGCTGTCCACTCATAGCTCTGCTTCATATTGAGTGCTCTGATGGGAGCAGGAATGGAATTTGGATGGGGCTGGGCGTTCCCGTGTAGTGATTCCCCCAGGCAGGATCTGGCTCTGATGACTGTTCTGTGAGGGGAAGAAATACCAGAGGAGTTACTCATGGCTCATTGGGGCATGATGTAGCAACTCCTCATCGGTTCCCCCCACCCTCCAGCCAAAGTTCCTCCTGTGATCTCCTGGGGAAAGTCCCAGCCCCCCCACTACTCCCCTGCCACCCCCAGAGACCTTCCCCACCCTTGCTGGAGCTTTCCAGAAGCAAGAGATGAGCTGGGGCTTTGGGTGAGAGGAGAAAGGACCCAGAAACTTGCTGTGCTGGAGGGAATCCACTGTCCCTTTGGCTCTTCCACTCTGTGTCTGTCGGTGGGCACAAGGCCAGGGTCTGGGAGAGCACCAGCCTGGGGTATCCACAACTGGTCAGCCACAGATCTGGCTTCAGACCTGGCAGAAATACAAACTGATCAGACCAGCTCAGGTCTCTCTATTGCCTTCTCAGAGTCACAGTCAGGTCAGGCTTTCCCATCACTCTCCACAGCCACAGGGGCAAGAAGTGAGATTTACTTTCAGTTTACTAGAAGGATCTGAGAAGCTTTCCTGCCCCTGGGACCAGGAAGTTCAAAGTTTGAGAAAACCACTGGACTTCACACTGGGCTGGTGGTTCCCTCAGCAGCAGGAATCCTCAAGGACGGAGGAATTTCCAGAGCTTGGGCCAAAAGAATTAGTGAAACTGGAATAAGTTTTACCTGGCTTTGCCAGCAAGGACTTGTTGTCTTCTTTAGAGCCTTCAGTGCCCTTTTATGACATGCAAGTGAAAGGAATGACCATTTCCTTTTTCAGTTTTGGAACTCCCTTAGTGATTTGCCTCTGTAGGAAGATGACTGGAAAACACAGGAGAAATCTGGTCCTCTCTACTGGAAACCAACTTCATCATCTGCCTAAGCTGTTCTACATTGATGGTCACTGTTCTCTCTTGGATGAAGCACCTTGAACCTTTGCACTTGAGCCCAGAGCTGTGTGCAGTGCTCTGCAGGGTGGAGATGTCCCTCCATCCATGGGGCAGTAGGGGGCCATGCACCAGCATATGCAAGGCTGGAGCTCAGCAGGCTCAAACAGTCCCTCTGTGTGAGGAAACATGGGTCTGTGGTGGGCCTGGGACATATCCCATTGGTGCATCAGGGAGGGTGGTCCATGGAAGAGAAGTTTGGAATGCCCAGACCTCGGGGAGCCAAGCCCTCACTGGCAGCTGGCTCTGGAAGCTCAGCAGTGGCCGTGGGGAGAGGAGGTGTTCTGCACGCACTCTGTGCAGCAGTGTGGTTGTTAGGACAGCTGCCCAGTGGCTGCTTCCTAGTTAGGAAAGCATGGGGACACTGTTTTTCATAACCACAGGCACACTGGCACCTTGCCTGTGGCTCCCAGACACTCGGCAGAGAAGCCATAGAGCAGATCTTGAAGACTGGTGTTGCACTGGGAGCCAGCTGGCCCCAAGAGGAAAATGAGCTGCTGCAAGCAGGATGCCTGTGCCCTGGAGCTGCCTGCACCCAGAGCGTGCTGCCTGCAGCCCAAAGCAGCCCGCCAGCACAGCACTTGCACCCCAACCATGCCTCCTGCAGACTGACAAGGATCAAGGGATCTTATGTTTTCCTCTGAGCATCCCAGGGTCTCCAGCTCACACAGGGTCTCTACAGAACCAGAGAGCACTGGGCACTGTGCAGGGAGTCTCAGCCAAGGTGTGCTGGCATTACTGGTATGCTCTTTCACAATGCCATTCCTATAATTGGCTGGAAGGCAAGAGCGAGCTGCAGTCCTTGCAGATCCAGGATGCCCAGAGCCTGGTGCCTCACTGGGGGATGTGATACATCCTTGGGGGGAACGGCCCTGCCCTGCATCACTTCTCTGGGGATCATCAAACACAACTTGTCCCCACTCTGGTCCCCTTATGGGGGAGTCATATCCTAGGATCCTGCTGTTGCAGAGCAGGTGGTCTGGGATTAGCAAGCAGGGGGTGAAAGGGCCAGTGCAGTGTGGTGAGAGCTTCCGTGGTGAGTCAGTCATCACCCCAGGCAGCCCCAAGATCACAGGCATCTGCAAAGCAGCCCCTGGGACGTGGGAAGCCAACATCACCTACCGAGGGCTGGAGTGTGATAGATGTGCAGAGCTCCCCTGCCCTGAGTAGCATAACCTTAGGGACACAGGGTTTGGCCAGCCTGGGAGGGAGGGGAACCTCGTGGGGTCCAATTAGTCCTTGGGCTAATGGCCAAAAGACAGAAGTCTTGCAGATCTGGAAAAAGGGCCTTGATACTGAAGATGGATATTGGAAAAGTAGGATCTCAGGAGGGAAAATGAACTGCTGGAGCATGCCCTGTCAGAGTAAACTTGCCCCACGGGAACAACATTGCTTTCATGCCTCACAGGGCAAGCCTGGGTGCCCCAAAGACCAAGCTGAGATCCTGGTCCCTGCAAGAACAGCAGCCCAATGTCTCTGCTGCTGGGAGCCACTGTGGAGACCTCATGTCTCGCTGTCCCTTCTGTGCTGGCACACAGAGCCACGCAGGTGCCGCAGGGTCACTGAAGCTCCTGTGCTTCCTTCCAGCACCTATAGCATTCTTCTCCTCTCCTCACCTGGTTCCAGAAGCAAGGACCCCATCCACATGGTCCCTCCAGGAGGGGAAAAGCCAGCCCTCCCCTGCAGGGGTGGTGAAGGGCAGAGCATCCGTCCCAGCCGATGCAGCTCCAGCTGCGTGCATGAGCGTTATGAAACGAGGACACGGGCCACTCCCTGCTGGACCCGGGCTGCTCGCTCCCTTCCAGCCTGGTATTTTCCTCCTTGATTTAGGTTTTTTTTTTAAATTCACTTCTATTTTTTTATTTTTTTTTATAGCCCCAAGGGGTGCACAGCCGTGGGAGGAGCAGGGAAGTTATCAGTCAGGAGACAGCAGCAGCATGATTCACTGCCTGGCCCCTGCAGGCTGCTGCAGCCAGATGGGTGCCCTCCCCACCACCACAGCAAGCTGCCTTTCGTGTACCCCCATTGCCTGGCCCACCCATGCTGCCTTCCCCTCTCCCTGCTCTCCAGCCCCACCATCCCTCCCCAGGACTGCGGGAGACAGTGGGGCAGCTCCCAGCCCCGACACGGTCACAGGCACAGGGGCAACAGCCAGGATTCCCATGGAATGGATGGGGCCTAGCATGCATCCAACTGGGCAGAAGCTTCCCAGTAGCCACCTTGCAAGTCTCTGGGATGCCTGTGATGGGTCCCCACCTCCTGCCAGTCTGCAAACAGCTGACAGGACAGTTATTATGGGATGGCAGGAGAGCACCCGAGAGAAAGTCTCACACAAGTAGGTCACCAGGACCGAGGGTCCCCCTCCATCCTTCTGTCACCCTAGAGGAATGGAGAGCCCTTGGCAGCAGGAAGAGCAGGGTGCTGCATCCTGAAATACCCTATGCTGTCTCCAATCCACTTTTATTCACAATCAGAAAATAACTTACCATACAATAACACAGACACACAGAGCACAGCCCCGGGCACCCGCCCCTCCGGCCACGAAGCCCAAGCCAGCCCAGAGGTGAGAGGTGAGCCCCAGCCCGGGGAGCCGTGCCCCTTCTCCATCCCACGGGGTGCTCCAACCCCATCCTGCTCCGAGCACAACCTCGCGTGTGGTTGGAGGAACTTGTGCACAGTGCTAGTGTGTGTCCCCCCCACTTCCCTCCCACCCTGGGCTCCCCATGCCCTGCTGTCCACGGCCCCATCCTGCTCCATACCGCTGGGTGCCAGCGGGCAGTCCCCCACCCCCAGGCCCTCCCTCCGCCCCCCCGAGTGGTGCTGGTGTCGGCGGTCTGTACAGCATGGCCGTGGGCTCCCCGGGGCCGGGAGCCTTGGTGCTCTCATGTGGGGCTGGGGGGCAGCGGGCAGCCCTGCCCTGCCCTTCCCAGGTGACGACAAAGTGCTGATTTTGGAGGGTGCCGAGCATGTCCTCTCCTGCTCCCTCGGAGCGGAGGGAAGCGGGTATCGCGGCTCCACCTCCCCCCGGCGCCAATCCCCGTCTCCCTCCCCTGCCGCAGGCAGGCGTGCTTGTCCCTGGCACCCTGGGGTGGGCACCCAGCCCTGCCTGGCTACTTGCAGACGCTGACCCACTCGGTGATGCGGCACTCCTCGCAGGCCACGAAGCAGCACCAGTGGAACTTGCAGTTGCAGCGCTCGCTGCGCGTCTGCCGCAGGATGTTGTGCCCGCGGCCGCAGCACAGGCTCTCGCAGTTGTCCATGCCCGGGCTGGTCTTGTTGCACAGGCGCCCTTGAGTGCCCAAGGAGTCCAGGGCCGGCTCTCGCTCGCAGAAGTCGGGTGACTTCTCGAAGTAAACCAGCTCGCTGATGCCAGCCCGGCGGCGGTGCCGAGCGTGGCCCAGCTCCAGCTGCCCGGCGTTCCGGTTGTGGGGCCGGATGAGAGTGGCCCCGTAGAAGCGGTCCTTGAGCAGGGACCCCACCAGGCGAAACTCAGGCGTCACCTGCCAGCATGTCTTCAGCTGGCAGCTCCCTGAGGTACCGTGGCATTTGCACTTTCTCCTCATGTTGTCCATCACCACCTGGGCGGGGAAGGAAGGAAGGACAGAGGAGTTAGCATGAAGGAGACGCATTTTGGGGACTGGAGAAGCCACAATGGAGCTCTGTGTGGGTTGGCACTACAGGAGCATCAAGGGCTGGCATGAGTAGCCATCAAAGCTCTGGAACTGCAAAGCCAGCAAGGCTGCACCCTGTTGCTGTGCCCAGTGCAACTCATGTCCCACACCCTGTCCCTTCCCATCTTGGTAATACCAACTGGCTTTTATGTTTCATCAAGGGATTGGCACCTAAAGGAGAGGGTGAGCTCTTTAAGCACAGGGAGGAGAAGGAGCCTGGATCTCACCTCCCACTGCTGCTTGGCTCCAGCAGCATCAACCTGATCCTGGACCCCAGTTAAAAGCCAGCATGGAGCATTGGCTGCATGGTGCAGCCATACTGGGACCTCCCCAGTGCAAGGGTCTCCCATGCACCTCACCAGGCAGTAGCACTGCAAGTGGGGCAAGTGGGAGGGATGCTTCCCCTTCCTTTCCTCTCCCCAAGGCCTTCATCCCATAAAGCCCCAGTTCTGGGAGTCCTAGGAGCAGCTCTGCTTTTAGCTCTTGCCTGCTCTCCTGCAGCCAACCTCGCCACAGTTCCAAATTCCAAGCAGGGATCACATCCCTGACTTACAGTTTGTAGAGGCTGCAGTGTGGCCAGTGCCACCCATCCAGCGCCTTCAAGGGCCAGGGTGCATGGGCTGGGCTCTGGCTGTGGTTTGGGCCAGCCTGAAAGCACAGCTCGTGCAGGGGTCAGAGGCCAGTGTGGGGCTCCTTGGACTCCCTTGGCAAGGCTGCATGCTGGAATCCCCTATATCCCCCCCTCCCTGTAAGGGATACTGCTGTGGCCAAGCCAAGAGAAACAGCTCATGCCCATCAATGTGTGGCACAACATGGCCACACATCCCCACACAGGCTGGAAAGAGGCAGTTTATAATGTCCTCTGCTCTGTCCCAACAGGGATTCTTGCTGGGTTGTGTGCCCCCATATCCATGTGCTCACACAGGCTTCACCGAGTTCCCTTCCCATGCACACACCCAAACCTCACCAGAGTTCAGATGGGGCTTGCAGACTATCACAGGCTGATCCCCATACCCAGGGCCCTGCTCCAGGGCTTGTGGGGGGATTCCAGGGGACACCTGCCCCTGTGAAAGGTGCTGTCCTACAATGCCTGTCCTACATATCTACCTGGCTTCATGCCTGCCACATGTTGCCTATTTCTGCCCCCCTCCCTGGGAGGGACACATGTGACAGGAGAGCCTTGTTTAGGTAGAGGTGGGTAGTTTTTATTCCTTGTTTTCTTGTTTTTGAGTAAATCTCCAAGTTGCTAAGCAGTTATGGTAATGAAGGCAGGCCAGGGAAACACGCCTGGAGCTCGGGGCACATGGCGGAGAGGTCTGGGCTGGGCTGGAGTTTGGCTTTCATCCTGCTGAGAGTCCTGCTCCTGCTGGGAAGAGCCTCCACCTCACAGGTAATGAGCTACCTGGCCTCTCCACCATGTCCTGGGTGTGACAGCAGCTGCTCGCCACTGTTCTTGTCACTATCCTTGGGAACACGCTGGCACTGGCACCCTTTCCCACATTCCCACCCTACTGGCTTGGCTGGACCAGGAAAAATCTGCATTCAGGGCTGTGGCTGGCAGGCTCGCCATGGGGATGGAGGGCACAGTGGTGTGACAGCTGGACAAGAGTTTATTTGGGCCTACAGCTGGTCACAGCAGGGGCTGAAGAAGGTGTCAAGTGTGACCATCTGCATCACCCAAGCCATCACTGCTGAACATCCCGAGCCCCAGCACCACAACACCCGTCTACCCCTGCACAGGCAGCACAGAGGGGACAGGACCCTGACAGAGCTGGGAGATGCAAGAAGAGCCCATGTGAGTCCTCGCCCCGTGCTTTTGTCATTGAATTCTCTCCACGCACCCTTACCCATCCTTTCCCTGTCTCATAGACACCCAAGTTCGACACATGCCCGGACTCGCTGGTGCTTTCTTTCACACATTCCCAGCTCCTCCCAGGCACGCTCATAAGAACTTTATCATAGGTCTTTGTTGTGAGGGTAATGGGTAGTTCCTGGCTTCCTTTCATCCTCTCTTGCTCTCAGATCTGGTGAGTTAGGAGGACCTGCAAAGCCTCTCTCACACTCCTGCTGCTCCTTGCTGGGGAGCTTGCTGCCTGCCAGGGATGCAGAACACCCACCTCAGTCTTGAGTTGGACCAAGCAATGATTGTCCCAGGGCTTCCTGACCTTCCTCAGGAGCAAGGTCACCACTGCAGGGCTCTATCAGAGGATGCTGCACATCCCTTGCAGCTGCAATCCCCTGCCCAGCTTCATAGCTGGGTGTAAAAAGGAAAAATCAGTGTGTTTCTGCCTGGTTTCGAACCAGGGACCTTCCGCGTGTCAGGCGAACGTGATAACCACTACACTACAGAAACCACCTCTGATGGCACCTGGGTGCCACCATCCATGGAATTGTCACCTCCCTCCAGCATTGTAGGGTCTGAGCCAGGAGACAGGCTCACCCACAGGCACAGCACCCTCGGGACACACAGGAACCAGAGAGAAGATGCTCAGAACCAGTGAGATGATGGAGGGCTCTGGGTGCTGCAGCTGCTCGGTGCACGGACGGGGATGGTGCATGGCAGGGCATGGCACGAGGTGTGCACGTCCACATCACTGCCCTGCTAAAGAGGTTCAAGCCTCAGGACTTGGAGGGGAGGACCACAGAGCTGCTGCAATGAGCACAGCCATTCCTTTCTGAGGAAATCCCAGGAGATTGTTCCTTATTACAGCAGGAAAATTGCTCCTGGTACTTAGTGGGGCTTGGTGGGTGTGGGATCCACAGCATTGCTATAAGAGCAGGTGGGGAGTTGGAGAACCCATCCCCAGTGGGAACCCATCCCCAGGGCCAGCCCTGGCAATAAGCACAGCACCAACACAGACCAGGCACAGCATCATCTCCTTGTTCCAATGCCTGGCACCCACAGCACCACACATGGGCTCACATCCTCATCTCAACAAGGTCCCTGAGCTGCCTGTCCAGGCATCCCTTCCCCACCTGTACAGGTACCGTTCCCTCCTTTATTCCTTTAGTCTTTTTCTGCCTCTTCTTCCAGCTCCCAGGCTTCTTTCATCAGTCCAGATCTTGTCTCTGAAGCGATCAAGAGTTGACATTGCCAGTCTCGTGCCTGTCTGTCCTCAGGGACAAGCAGACCCCAGACATTCTTACTGTTACTGGATCCCATGGGAAATGTTTCGTGACATCCTACCAGAGCAAATATTCCTCTCTCACCTTCCCTTTCTTCTGCAGGCTGTGAGGTTTCCCTTGGGAAACGGGGAACACAGACCACAGGTTTCTGAGCACTGCCAAGAGTCCCAGAGATCTGGGGCATGGAGAGATGTAGGGGAATCGGGAAGAGCCCTGCAGTCAGAACTGGAACGGGGGTCTTGCCCAGATTGGGCCAGAGCAGTCTGCAGAGAATTCAGCTGCCTAACACTGAGTGAGCTTTCACTACACACAAGCAAACAAAGCCAAACAAATCAAAAGTTCTGCTATTCCCCAGGCATTTACAGCTTGACCAAACTGGGGTGGCTTCTCCAGGGTGGTAAAGCTCAGCTCCAGCATCAGGGTAAGCCACACATTAAGGTCCTGCTCTGCAGCATCCTCATCTCACAGCCAGCTTGAAACATGCTCAAAGCAAGAGGCACATCCAAATGTCTGAGCCATCCCAAGGAAACATTCCCTGTGGAATTCTGACTTTAATTATTTATTCCTGCAGCTACTACACATCCCTTGGCACTGCCCTGGCAGCATGTGGCTGGGGTCTTGGGGACATGTGTCCTGTTGGATTCAATGGATGTGATCTCTCAGGCACCTGCTGTGAGCAAAAGCAGGCAGGGAAATGCAGCCATCCTCCCAGCCCGTCCTGCCTTCATGCTCCTTGTCTCCAGTGTCAGGCTGCTTTTAAACCTCAGCTTCCAGACAGAGTGAGATACTAATTAGTACCTTTAACAAGACCTGACATCATTAGAATGGAGGGGAGGCTGTCCTGCTTGCCTGAGCAGGCTCCAACACACTGCTTGAGATGGGGGACAAGGCTGTGGGCTGTCACCTCTGCTCCCAAGGGCATGCTGTGTTTCCCAGCTGGTATAGGAGACCACTGCCTAACTCAATCTCATTCACATCTGCCTCCTCAGGGCACTGGCTCCCTTTCTGGAGGCAGAGACACGTCTAGGTGCTGCAGAATCTGTGCTGTGTCCCCATGATGCCAGTGACTTTCTTCTCCCTGTCTTTAGCTCACCCCCACTGCAGCTGCCCAACACCAGTTCACTGAGAGGCAGGAGCCAGAATCATTGCTGTGCCACCCCAGTAGCACCACTGGAGCACAGACATGGGACAGTGGCCTGGCCAGCGTCCCTTGGCAAGGCCACAGCAGCAATGCTCAGAGGTATTGCTCCCAGCAGGTGTTTGGCCAGCATATCCTTGCAGCCCTGTCCTGCTAAGGGCACCACTGCCTTTGTTCTGGGCAAGACTGGGGAGAGGGGGTGCCTCGGGGGCAATCCCAGACTCACAAATGGTTCCACAGCAGCCAGCATGAGTCCCTCACAGCCTTCCCACACATGTCCTGGGGACCCTGTTGCCACCATCCCCTCCCCACAGCCGTGACCAGCGCCCCGCTCACCTGCCGGCCCACGCGGTTGTTGTGCAGCCGCATCCGGGAGTGGATATCCCTGTAGGTTTCCCGGGAATCGAGGAAATCCTTGGAGAACTTCTCTCCATAGTCCACATCAGGGCTGCAGCCTCCCCATTCCCAGGAGTCCTGGAGGCCAGGGGTCTCAGCGGGCATGTGCTCCATGTGCACGCCGTGCACCATGCCCTTGCCGCGGTTCATGGCTTCCAGCTGCAGGCGGTGCAGCTTGCGCCGGAAAGCCTCCTCATCGCCTCGGCGCTTCTGGTCACAGCCACAGGCCTGCAGCTTCCCCAGGGCACAGGCGTTGGACACGGCGTGCACCACACCAGCAGCTGCTATGGCGTAGGCAAAGGCGCTCTCCCGAAAGCCTGCAAGGAAGGAGACGCTGGGGTCAGGCTGGGCGCTGTGACCCCCGAGTGGGGCTGGATGAGTTCATCGTCACACTGGCGTGCAGGGATTGGGAGGTTCAGCTTGCATCTTGCTTTTTCCTGATGCACCAGCTCCCACACAGAGTGAATCGCCACTCTCTGTTCTCCAGCCCCATCCCCACCAGGACACACTGCTGCCCTGAGGGCCAGCCCTGCCCTAGCTGGGACCCCAGCTTCCACCACCACCCTGCTCTCACATCACTCCAAGAGATGCCACCACAGCACTGATCAGGCATCAGCGTCATGGCTCTGAGGGGAAAGGCAATCCCTCCTCCCCTCTCCACTCAGAGTTTCCTACTATACTAAATGTAACACTGGCCGAGAGGTATTTCTGCTGAAGAATGGACCACTTCTGGTTACTCACAGGGTGCAGATTAGGCAGTAAAAAGAGCAGGCTGCACTGCCTGTCCAGCCCCATTCATCTGCCCATATCCCTTCCCACCCTGAACCCTGCCAGGTCCCACAAGAAGCTCTAAATGTGATACCAGGCTGTAAAAAAATGAGCATCCCTCATCAGTTAGAGCATGCCGTGACCACACCGTGGACTGCCAGAGCCAGCAGCTGGTTGTCATTAAACACTAGGGAGTGAGGACATCCACAAGTGTCATTAGCTGCAGACAGGGCAGATGGGGACAGGGACAGGTCTCACAGAAGGGGCAGGTCTCACAGAAGGGGCTTCATGGGGCTCCATGTGGCTGTGAGCAGGGGATACCTGAGAATCTCTTGGCTTCGCTGAAGCCAGGTGAGGACCCTCTCCTCCCTGGGAGTTTCTATTCTATTTGAAATGCAAAGTAATATTTTTGTTTGTGGTTCCCAGGTCAGACGGGGAGCCTGCAGTGCCCTTTGCTTTGGTGCACACTGACTGGCCCCAGCATGAGGCAAGGATGCAGGGAGTGCCAGATTTTGTGCCGTGGCGTCACATGTGAATAAATAAATAGCTGGAGTTCCCAGCCTCTCTCCCTCTGTTGGACATGAGCAGTTTGGCTTTGACACAGCTGAACAGACAACAGGCTTTGGGGTGTTTTCTTCACCAAATCCACACTATCAAACTGGAGTCTTGGATGAGCACCCCAAAGCTCTGCCTGTGCCCCAGAGTCGGGAGCAGTGGGAGTGCAAGCGCTGCTGCCGGCCGTGCTGGGCAGTGCTCCCCAGCACGCATGTCTCCTCCGCGGTTACTGCCGCCCGCTGAGCAAACGCTATGATCTTATTAAAGGAAAATGAAATGCAGCCCGGAAACCTGCATTTAAAGTCGTGCTGCTCTTTTGTGTGTTAATTTGACACTGGTGCATTTAAAAAATTAACGAGGCACTGCTTAAAAGCCAGCAGGAGCCTCTCCCAGCTTCCCCTCGGTGTGGGACAAGCTTGCTCTCAGCCTGCCTCTTTCCATGCACAAGTTGAACAACATTTTTCAGCGGGCAGGTAATGGGGCCGCTGGTGCGTACACTGTGCCGTGCAGCCTCCCCAGGGAGAGTGCTGGCAGGCAGCGCCTGCAACACACCCACAGCGCTGCTGGAGCATGAAGGCCCACATCTGGGCAACTTCAGTCCCCAGGTGAGCAAGGGAGGATGGAGAAACAGCACAGAAAAGTCTCCTGGATTCCCAAATCCTCCCTGTGTCAGTTCTCTGATCCTGCCATCTGGGCCAGCTTCAGCCCTTCATATGCCAAACCTGAGCACAGCCCAATCCGTCACTGCCACCCTGCTGGGCATCCCCAGCTCCTCGCACAGCCAGTGCCTGGGGACAGGGGCAGCAAACCCTTCACTCAGCACAACACCCTCCTCTCAGCCCTGCCTCTTTCTCACACATTTCTTCAGTCTAAAATATAATTTCCGGCGTGGCATCTCCTTAAAATCTCTTCTGAGCCCAGACACAAGCTCTACCCCACCCAGTCCGTCTAGCAAGCTCGTGTCCTTACAGGTAAAGAGGTCAGGTTGATTGGGCACCCTCCATGGCTGGGAAACCCGTGGGTTAAAGTCCCAGTCCTCCTTCTTCCTCTAGTGCTCGCCCAGTACATGTGAGCTGATGGATGATGTATGGATCCTCTTCTCTGGAGCTGCCATTGCCCAGGCTGTGGGCAGGAGACAGATTGGTCCCCAAGACATGGCATCACAGCCATGTCTTGTCACAATCAGGAAGTCTTGTTCCCATTTCATCGTGGTCCTTTCCCTGCTCAGTATCACTCTGCCTGGCCCCACCATTCTTCCCTGCCTTCTCCCCTTCTTCCCTCACCTGCTCTCATGGGGAGCTGTGGGCAAAGGAGAGGAGGGGTCAGGGCAGCACTGGGATCACAGCAGCCATGCCAGTACAGTTTTGCTAGGAGGTTCAGTTTACATTCCTTGCTCTACCCCAGCCACACCAGAGACAGAGGATTGAAGCAAAGCAACAAGCAACATGGCTGCAACAACCACCTGCCTCGTGGCTGGAAGCTGGAAGCTTCCAGGAACCACAGCCAAGAGTGGCATGTGGTGGCCAGCCCTGAGCCCTTTGAGGGGAGGCTCTCCAGCTACCCCAGCCACCTAAGACCTCAGCAATGATTTTTGAGTCACCATATGCCTCCAGAGACCACAGAAGAGGTGTAGCTGTGGGAGGTACAAGAAGTATTGCATCCTGCAGGGAAGAGAGAAAGGAGGACACAATCCTGACACCACCACCAGCGTTCACCCTGCTGTGTACTTAAAGACCATGCTGGGCAAGGAGGACAGGTCTGAAATCTCTTCCCCAGCTCAAATCCCAAAGCAGCTTTCTTAGGGGGGAAAGTTTTTCTCTGTCAAGCAGTACCTAAGAAATGGGGGGTCATTTAGCAAGACCCCAAGTCCCAGCAGCACTGGCTCTGCCATGGATGCTGCAGTTCCTCCATCTTTCAAGCAAATGTGCGATGAAGGCTACAGGGCTGGCTCCAGCACAGCTCTGGGCTCTACAGTCTGTAGACCAGGGACAGCTGGAGGCACAGCCTTCCTCCCACCGCTCACCATCACATCCAGGCAGCAGCTCTCTCCCAGCACTCATCACTGCAATGCCTGGCTGGCACTGAGGGAGCCAGCGGGACAGCCTCACGCAGGCCCACCCTAGGGTACCCCAGGGATGCTCAGCTGCCCCCTTCATGGCAATACCCCCCAGGAGTGAGGTGTAGCTGCCAGGAGCTGTGGGTACATTGCCCCAGCCCTGATACAAGGCAGAGGAGAACTCCTGCCACCTCCTGCGAGGCCTGCCGAGACGGCCAGTCCCGACATGCTGCCTCTCCCCCAGCCCCGCTCCCTCCCCTCCCCTCTCCCTAATTAAACTGCAGGTGAACCTGCCAGGGTCTGGCCCAGCACCAGGCACTAAATGCCTCCCTGCAGATCCCAACTTGCCTCCCTGCACCTCCTTGAGCGTGCCAGGGACAGCCCGCAGCCCTCGCTGCTGTCCGCCCACGGCAGCGTGAGGGAGCAGCCCTTGCTGCCGTGCGGGCTGCAGGGAGCCCAGCTCGGCCCACACCGCCAGCAATCCTGCCTGGCCCCAGGGTCTCCCTTCCACCGCCAGTGGGGAGAAGGTCCAGGGAATGGGGGAACCCACAGGGATGAAGCCAAGCCTCCACAGTACCCGCATGTGCTGCAGGGCCAGGTGGGCAAAGCCCTTGGTTTGCCCGGGGGTGCACAAATCCATGCCAGCAGCCCAGCTGCAGGTGCGCCAGGCCAGGCGCTGCGGTCTGCGGGTTCCACAGCTTGGCTGGGGCTCTGCAGAGCTGGGTGCCGGGGTCCTGAGCTTGGCGGCATCTCCCTGGGTAGCTGAAACAGCACCTGCCTCCTTCAGCACGCAGCAAAGCCTCCCCAAGCTCCGTTTCACAGCTGGCTGGGCCCCAGCACCTGGTGTTTCCAGCCTTGCAGGGAGTTCCCCTCTCCCTGCTGGATGAAATCAAGATCTGGCCATGGCCATGAAGACCCCTTGTCACCAGTGAGCCCTTCTAAGGTGGGCACAGGGCCTGGAAGCGTCACCCGTCTCTCCAAAGGCTGCAGGAACCAAGAAATACTGCACTCCAGGGTCATGTCCCCTCCAACCATGAGCCTTTGAAGGCCTTCAAGGACACCCAGCCCCTCCACGGGAGGTCCTAGTTTTTTCAGAGCCCCATGTAGACGAGGTTGGGGTTGGGATGAGCAAAGGGGAATAGTCAGTCCCATAGCACACCTCACACAGCCCCTGCCCAGCAGCCAAACAGTCCCGGCCGTGATGGCATTGTACCCACTCACGGGTCCACACATACTGGACAAGGACCAAGACTCAGTGACCCACCACCATCTGCAGCTTGGTTTTCATCAGGCAACCAGGCACGGGTCAGCCCAGCCAAGCCACACAGCGCCCGGCAGCCCACAGACGCTGTGGTGGGACAATGTACCAGGACACCAGGCCATCCTCTCCAGTGGGGTGGGCACAATCGTGCTGCTCACCCTTGGAGCAGGAGCAGGAGATCTATTTCCACTGCTGGTGTAGATGCAGCCACCTGCCTCGACCTCACTGCTCCCTCTCCCTACCTCTCCTGAGGCCAGAAGAGAATGTCTCTGTCAGCCAGGTGAGCACATGGAGGGAGAAGAAGGTATAGCAGAGAAGGATGGGACCAGGGACAGCACTGGAGAGTCCTGGCAGAAGTGACAGTGCCAGAGAATGGGCAGGAAGGTGGTGAGCACAGGCAGCCAGCTGGGGAGCCAGGGAAAACTGGCAGAGGATTTGCCATAGCACTGTTGAGCCTGGCTTAACATAGAGGGGACATGGGCCAAGGAGGATGTGGGATGCAGATGGTACTGGAGACTCAACAGAGGTTATAAAGGACATCTCATACCCCAAGGATGCAGCATCAAAAGACCAAACCACAGACCATGGTGGTGTCTCAAATAACCCAGTGACACTGTGAGAGCAGGGATGGTAAACTCCTGGGCACCCTCCTTGCCCTCCACTAACCTGCCATTGTGCCTCACAACCACTGTTTCCCAGATGGCAGCATCTCCCAGGTCTGTGCTCTGCCCAGCATGCTGGCAGCATCCCTGTCTCCAGCTGTGCTGCTCTAAAGCCACCCCAGACTCCCACCCCTGTCTGATTTGAAGCCTCTCCTTCCTGTCTCCCCAGGGCTTGCACTCAGACTTCTGGGATCAGCTCAGCAGGATGAGGAGATGGGCACTCATCTGCCATTGTCCTCTTCTCTGTCCCCAGGGGATGAGGTCCCTGGCAGCACTGAGTGCCTGGATACTGGGCACTGTGGGATGGGCACCATGGGACAGCTGGAACAGGGTAACATCCTGTCTGGCTCATGCCCACACTGGAGAAGACGTGAGAGATGCAGGAGGACAGGACAGAGTTGGGGAGCGAAGCCAAGCGGGGAGAGCAGGAGGGAGAAGCCAGCTACAAATAATTTAAAGTGAGATTCATGCACGGCTGAGCTGATGGCAGAAGAAGTGGGAAAAGGAATGAAAGATTAAAGGGGTCTGTCACTTTGGGTTACAAACAATGATCCTACAAGCACGTTGTGTTCCAGGCACGGCAGGGATGGGGCAGGGCGCAGAGCAGAGCCCTGCTCCCTGGAGGTCGGGTGCATTAAAGTCTGCGCCATGAAGCCTGCACCCCTCACTTCTACCACTCACTGAGATGCATCCCCTCTCTGATGCCTGGAACAGATGGAAGGCAAGGCTCACAGCTCCAGTGCTGCCACTGAGGGACATGAGTGGGTTCAAACTGGGCCAGGGCTCTGGTATCAAGGCTTGCTCCATGCCAGAACAGCTCCAAGCAGCTCCATGAGACGGCTTGGGTTCTTGGGGCTCATCCTGCAACCTCTGCTGCCAAAACAGGAGTGCCATGAGAAGCCTGCCTGCTCTGATGCTCCAGCCCTACCTCCATCCTGCCCTGCTGCTGGATATCGTGTCTCCATTCCAGAGAATGGGACCCCACCAATGCCGAGAGCCTGGGCTGAGCCATATCCAACAACTTGAGACAGGGACAGGAGTCCAGGGTCTGTGGGAGTCCCCACATCCATCAGTCACAGCCCTGACAGCAGGAAGGGCTGCAGGAGCACCTGAGACAGCAGTGAGGTGCGAGGCCCTGGGGCCAGCAGCAGACAAGGTGAGCTGAGGGAGGGATGCAGGTCACTGCTCTCTGCTGCTGGTGCTTCTCTCCCAGCCTGGTGGTACCCGGTGCAAAGCAGCTTGTCTGGGTGTGTGAGCAACTCGAGCCAGCAAGCCAGTGTCTCCTGCCGCCCGAGGAGACTAGAAGTGAACCACATTCCTCAGAGGACCTAAAATACCTCGATGCTTATCAGGGCTGACAGTCCCCACCCTTTCTGCCAGGCCCTAACCTGGGCACTGCTCACAGAGGGAGGAGACGCTGCCCTTCTCCAGGCACTAAGCTCCTGAGAGGGACCAGAGCTGCTCCATGGCAGGACCACAGCCCTGATGCCACACATGCTCCAAGGTAGCATTCCATCCAGCGAGGCTGTCCAGGCTGCCCTGAACATCTTTGGACACCAAAACACTTCTGTGATCCCCTCTCCAGCTTTCTCCCCACTTGCTACAGCTGCCTGTGGGCTCCTGTCACCACATCCCTTCAATGCCATGTAAGCCTCAAGCTGCCAACCTCTCCTCATTGAGAATCTTCTCATAGTCCCAAGGAAAGAAGACATAGGATGTGGAAGGATGTTTGAAGAAGAGTGGATGTTGCAACTCTCTGCTGGGCATCAGGTTGAGAGGCTCACAAAGCGGGTATATGAGCAATTTCTTAGGTAGTTTTCACTTTTCTTTTGTTGCTGGAGGAGTGGTCTGTGTGCTGGGCACCTGTCCTGCCCTCGGCACCCCGACTGCTGGCCACTGGTACCACACTGTCCTTCCTGACCATGGCCTGTGGCAATGGGCACTTAGAAATATGCTGAAGCACAGGTTTCAATAAAGGGTACTCAGGTGAAAATACACATTCAAGTCCTCTAGAAGATCCCATCAGGTCACAACCCTAATCTGCACCATGCAGGCCAGCCCCTCTGCACCGCAGAGTCTGCTCCTGAGGGAGACAGTATCAGCCAGGGAGGCTCTGGTGCAGGCAGAGCCAGACATGACCGCGAGGGAGATGAGATCCGGGCACCAGGATCCTTGGCAGAACATGGACAGCTAGGAGAGCTCTCTCAGCAGTGCAGCTGGGGGCTCTGTGGGCAGGTGAGCTCCCAGGACAGCCTGTCCCCTCTGCCATCACGCTTTAGGGTCCCACAAAACAGTGACCCCTTAGCCCTCTGCACTGGCAGAGCACCAGGTGACAGGCTCACAGAGCTACATCCCACTAGTTAGGGGCATTTCAGCTCATCACAACACACTCAAACACCATCCCCAGGGCAGAACTGAGCCAAGATGTTCAACTGTATCCACCAAACCAAATCCCAGAGCATAGCATCCACCTTCAGACCCATCAACTATGCTGCACACCCATGGCACTGCTCCAAACACCAGCCTACACCACACTGGGAGAAGATGCCAGAAAGCAGGAGGGCCTGGGAAGAGCCTTAGGAACACCTGGAGTTGGTCAGGGAAGAGCAGCTCAGGACAAGGGCCAGTGCAGGTACAAAGGTGCATGGAGCAGCTTTGCCATAGTGCAGTGCTCCTTTGTCTGGCAGACCATAACATTTGTCTGCCTTCATCCATGGGGGTGCTGAAGAGCTCACCTCATCATCCCCTGGGACAGGGAAGAGCTGTGCAGGGGCCCAGGGGGAGCCCTTGAGGGCTCCAGAGAGCAGGTACTGGATAGTGGGACAGGAGGGGAACCGTCCAACCCTTACCTCTGCTGAAGATGATGCTCTCATATGGAATCTTGTTCTTGGTCTCAAGGCTGGAGCAATTCCAGCGCTGGTCCCGGAACTGGTGCTGGCACTCATGGATGGCAATCTGGATGCCCTGGATGGCGGAGGCGGTGACGTCGGGGTGGCGCACACACACCTCCAGCTGCCGCCGGGTCAGCCCCGGCAGGGTCAGGCACACCGTGTTGGCATTCAGCACTGGCTCTGAGGGCAGCTTCAGGCCCAGGATCTCATTGGAGCACGAGCTGGGAGGGAAAGGACACCCTTGAGCTCAGAGCAAGCAAAGCGTCAACCACTTGGTTTTCCATTTGGGGAAGGGGAAAAGTCTGTGGGAGACAGAGACAGGGAAGGGAGAGGCTCCTCAATGCACATGGTGCCCACTGCCTATAGGGAAGGCTGGAAACACTCAACTCAGCTTACCCTGGCAGCCTTTGCCAGCAGCAGTTAAATCTGGCCATCCTGCCCCTGGAGCCCAGCATCTCCTAGGCTTGCACTCTCTCTGTGTGCTCCACCAGGGATCTCCCACACTGGCCATGCACTGCAGACTCTCAGCACACAACGCCCCAACTCGCCTTCCACAGAAAGCGTGGGCTTCCCCCTGGGAGAACTGACAGACCTTGGAGCAGGAGGACCATTCCAGCCAGCGTTGCTGGCTGATCCCCTCCCTGCATCTCCTGTATCCCCCCAACACTGCTTACAAGGGTTCTTACAAGGGAGGTAAAGGGAATGATCAGCATTTTCTTTCCAGCTCAGTTGTGAACTATGGAGCCAAGCACTGTGCTAACTATCCTCAAGCTCCCAGCAACAATCCCAAGTCCACTGTCCCATCCTAGCCCCACTGAACCAGATACATGTGGCCACAGAAGCACAGAGAGCAGCACATGGGTAGCAGCAGGGGTACAGGTACTTACACAAACAGAGACGTGACCTGGGGAAATGGGGAAGTGTGGAGTGTGTGGAGATGGGATGTGGGATGTGGGATGTGGGGAGACAAAGCATGTCCAGAAAGAGATGCCTGGAGCTAATACAGAGGTATACATGACAGACAAATCTGGAGAAGGAGACAGTAGGAAGTGTTTGCCCAGCTCCAGGGAATGGCTTGAAGGACTCTGGGATAAACAGTGCCCAAGTGCAAGACCCACAAAGCAAGCAGCAGACAGTGGGACGCCCAGCAGCAATACAGCATCTTGCAGCATGGTCCACTAGGAGCTCAGCACCACCCCACTGCTTGATCAGGAGAGCTTGGTCCCTGCTGGGAGCTCTCCCCAGGAAAGTCTCTCCCTGTTCCCTGGGACAGGCAAGAGCTGGGTCCCTGGGAGAAGCAAGCAGCTCAAAGCCCTTTGAACTTTGATTACAGAAACAAGACTTGGAGGAGGATGCTGGAGGAAGGACTGCAGCTGCCAGGTCTTAGGGAGAAGGGTTACTCCCCCTCTGTTCCCTCAAACCCTGCAAGCCTGGTGCAGGTACATGGACAGAAGCAGCTGTCAGGGGATGAGGTCCCCAGCTCAGCACTGACCCAACTCTGGAGGGAGGGTTCAGCCCCAGTGTCCTGCTGAATTACAGCTTGCTCAGGGCAGAGGGAGAGCTGTCAGGATCAGGCTGCTTTCTCCAGCTTCCCAAGGGTGTTTGTACCCATCCCACCACTTTCATGGGTAGTATATGAATATGCCCCAGTACAAATCCACCTCGACTCCAATAGGGAGAGTCGAGGTGGAGCAGAGAAGAGAGACAAAGGGAGTGCATCCCTCCAAAACCCCTACACAGAGGGGAAATCATCTTCCCAGCTTCCTGCACTCATTCCCACTGTGAAGCAAGCCCTGGCTGACAAAAGATGCAGAGCAGGACACAGCCACCACCGTCTCCAACCCCAGGAGCTCCTGCCCTGAACATAGCAATGACTTTGTTCCCTTCATGTCCTGTGCCTGACACAGCGCCTGCCATCTTTTCCCAGGGCATCCCGGAATGGGGGCGATGCCACAGTCCATCTCCCGACTGCACCTCAGGGAAACTGAGGCAGGGGCTCCGGAGAGTAGAGGGAAGGTCCTTCTGCCTCTCGCTCCACCCAGGGCGCAGGAGGACCAGGCACCAGCAAGAAGCTGTCACTGTCACACTTCTTAGGAGGATACAGCGCTCCCCCCAGCTCTCTTCCCACTTTAAATCTGGATTTAAACTTGATTTCACGGTGACAGGCCCCCAGGTCACAGGCTGCAGCGGCTGCTGCTTTAATTAATACAAGTCCCAACGTTAACAAATTATATTTAAAGGGGCTGGAGGGAGGGGGAAGGGCGGGGGACCCCCCCGACTCGTACCAGCACCAGGATTAACCCCCGGCTGCCTGCAGTGCACAAGTTTGGGAGCGGGCAGAGGGAAGGCGAAGACGGACAGGGACGGTGAATTTGGGGGTTCGCTTTCTGGAAAGCAGGTGGCCCCCTCTTACCCCTCTAGCATTTAGGACAGGCGGAGCCAGGGAGAGGACTCAGGGGGATCCAGCAGGCACCGACCCCCACGACAGTGACATCCCAGCCCGCATTCCCCCGTCCTCCGCGGGCGAGCGGGGAAACTGAGGCAGTCGGGGCGGGCGCTGGAGCTCTGGCCGGGGAGGAAGGGGGACAGCCTCCTGGAGCGGGAGAAGCTGCGCATCCCACCGGCGTTCCGTCGGGACGAGGGAAGGCGGAGGGGGGCAGCAGCCCTGACAGCCCCTTGAACGGGGGCCCGCCAGCGTGCGGGGCCGGGCTGGGGCGGCGGGACCCCCCCGGAGCCCCCTGGGCAGACCGCCCCCGGTGCGGGGCTGGGCGCGGCGGCTTCCCGGCGCCCTCCCCGTGGGGCCGGGGCTCTCAGCGGCGGGGCTGGGGATGGAGGGGTGCAGCTCCTACCTGGGTACCCAGAGGCTGAGCAGCAGCGAGCAGAGTCCGTGGGCCAGGGCCGGGCGCATCTTCGCTGGGGCAGCGGCTGTGCGGGCTGCGGGCGGGCGGGCGCCTTTGGGGCAGGGGCGGCGGGGCTCGGCGCTGCTCTCTGCCCGCTTTGTTTGTTGTGGGTTGTTTGCTTGTTTGTGTTTTCCCCTCTCCTCCCTCTCACTGGCTCCCTGCGCGCCGGGGCTCGGCTCGCCGGGGCGGCTCTGCCATCCTCCCGGGATGCGCCCCCCGCCTCCCGCCGCCCCGGCGCCCTCCGAGCCCGGCGAGGGCTGCGCGCCCCCGCCCTGCCCGCCGCCGCCCCGCCGCGCACAGCCCCCCGGCTCAGCCCCCCATGGCGGGACGTGCCGGGGGCCGGGGGCCCTCGGCCCGCGGGGTGCGCTCCCCCGCCGCTCCCCAGGGCGCCCCGGGGCTCCGGGGCCGCGGCGGGCGTGGGCAGGGCTCGCCGGGCGAGCGGCTCCGCGGCTTCCGCGGGGCCCGCAGGCACATGGGGAGCCGCGGCCCCCGCCGCCCCCCCCGCCGCCGGTGTCGCCGGGCCCCCGGCGGAGCGAGCAGGGTCGCGGCCGGAGCGCCCCGGGAGCGCTGGGCGCGGAGCGGCGGCGGCAGCGGCTCTGCCTGGGATCGCGCTGCGCCGAGCATTACTCAGCGCCCGGAGCCCGAGTCCCGACACGTCCAGACAGGAGCCCGCGGGGGAAGGACGGGGCAGAGGGTGGCAGCGGGGCGGGGAGCCGGCGTGTCGCACGCAGCCTACCGGAGAGGGAGCGGGCGGCGGGGGGGCGAGCGGGCACGGGCGGCGGGAGAGTGGGCGCGGGGCCGGGGGCGAAAGCGGCGTGGGGTGGGCACGGCGTGGGTGAGTGGGCACGGTGTAGCGTGCAGAGCGCGGAGAAGTGTGTGTGGTGGGAATGCTCAGCGCGAAGGAGGGTGCGGGGTAAGTGCTCGCGGTGTGGGCTGAACGTGAGCGGCGTGGATCCGGAGCGCGGGGAGAGCTGAGTGTACGCGGCCCGTGGGCTTGTGTGCGCCGTGTGCGGGACCGTGCGTGGGGTGGCAGGGGGGCGTGCATGCTGTGGCACCTTACTCGTGGGGACTTGGGGGACTGAAGGCTGCTGGGAGGAGTGTGCTCAGGGCATGGGGGAAAGGTGCTGTGGGCGTGGGGTTTGGTGGTGTGCACAAGGAAGCAGAGTGTGCACGGAGTACGGGTGAATGTGCGCGGCGTCGGGTGAGCATACGCTAGGTGTGGAGTGAATGTGCTCAGCGTGAGAGTGCACCAAGTGTGGGTGAAGGCACAGGGTGTGGGGTGATCGTGCATGGCTTGGTTGAGTGTGTGTGGGACAAGGGAGTGTGCACAGCATGCATGAGCAGGGGGACCCTTGTACCCGGTGAGAAAGCAGTGTACAGGTGAGTGTGCATGGCCGGGGCGAGGCTGCAGGGAGTGTGATATGTGTGCAGTGTGGGGTGTGATGTGTGTGCAGTGTGGGGTGAGTGCATCAGGCATGGGGTGTGAGCAGGCACTGGGTGTGGCATAAGGGTGCAGGGCGTGGGGGAGTGTGCATGGAGTACAGAGAAAGTGTGAGTGGTGAGTGTGAGCATGTGTGGAGTGTTGAGGACTGTTCTCAGTCCCAGTGCCTGCGTGCCCTGGGTGTGGGGCGAATGTGCATGGGGTGTAAAGCGAGTGTGTGCAACGTGGTCAAGTGTGGACAGCGTGGATTGAATGTGATTGAGGCATAGGGTGAATAGGCAGGGTATGAGGGCATGGGTAAGTGTTAATGGGGCTGGAGAGAGTGCAGGGTGTGGGGTGTGTGGGGAGTGACTGTACCAGCAGACAGGAAATACATGGGGCATGGAGTGAACACGGAGAGAAGGCTGTGCATGGCATGGAGGAGGAGTGGGGGCGAGTGTCCCTGTGGCTTGGGGTGTGCAGGAGATGCTGGAGGTTCACACAGGCATCAGGGTGTGCACAGGGGGACTGGGGGTGCTGACACGAGCTGTGGTTGTGCAGGAAGGCATTCCTGATGGTGTGAGGCATGTGGGTGCCTGTCAGTGTGCACAGGAGTGTGAGCGTGAGTGGCACATGCTGGGGTGTGACTCTGCGTGTGTGGGCATGGAGAATGGCCATGCACATGCCATGTGCCAGCCCTCTTTTGGGTTCTCCCAGCCCAGTGCCAGGAGAGCAGTGCTGCAGGGCCAGTGCCTGTGGAGAAGTTGTGGATGTGGTTCTGCCTTCCCTCAACAGGGCCACCAAGCACTCCCAGCCTCAGCCCACGAGCTCTCCCAGGTTGGACACCCAATGTTTGCCCACTTCCTTGGCACCACCAGTTTAGTTCTTGGGCACCCCCTACCTTTATGGAGTCCTAGTGAGCAGGGTGTCTTTCATCTGGGAGCTGTGCAGTAGCCTTGCAGGTTATCCCTGTGTCTCTCTGCTGTGTCCGTGGGCACATGAGGGTGCCCGTAGAAAAGCCCAGGCTCGCTGGGCTCGTAGTGAATGTGATCTGCCCCAGTTCAGCCTCTCCCCAGTCATGGAGATGCACAGTGTCCCCTTAGTTTGGGTGCCCACTCTGGGGCTAGGGGCCTCAGCTTGGGTGCTGGGGATGGGGGTGGCAGGCAGTACCCTTGCAGGCCCCCACTATCCCCAGGCACCACAGCCCAGCCCAGGCTGGTGTTTGGGCCATCAACAGCTGCCTGGCAGGTGGCAAACCACTCTCCACCAGGCAGGCACTGGGTATCTCCCCGTCAGCACAGCAGCACTGACAGGGGCTACCTTCTCTGCTCATGTGATGGTTCCTGTTTGCACCAGAGAGGTAAATGCACTTCCTTTGGGACATGACTTGCAATGTGGGGTGAGCCCTGAGACTATGCTGGTTCCCCTGGGTGCAGTGGTGTGGCATCACCATTGAGGTTTCTTCAGCAGTCCTGAGGTTGCTGGCTGCTCTCCTGTCCCCAGCTCTGCTGCTAAGTAGGCTTAGCCTGTGTGCAGTGTGGACACTGGTACAGAGCCAGCATCTACCCTCCAACATCCTTGCCCACACAGTTTAGCAAGAGGTGAGGGTGCAGAACCTTCTATCCCTCAGGCAAGGGCCTGAGAATACAGAGAGGTTCCTGGCACAGCATCACCCAGCTTTCATCACTTCCTCCATAGCTGCTGCCCTCCTGGATCCCCCAGCACCCAGCAAGTAATGTGGAGTGTCCCACAGGAGTTTGGGAATGGTGTCAGGACACCCTGTAGTCACCCCCCACCAAAGGAGGCAGAGGTGCAGACTGGTGCTGAGAGGTGTGGTGTCAGGGCTGGGCAGAGCACACCGGCAGACTTGTGGACATGACACACAATGGTCCCTAACATAGAAGCCATTGCTCCCACCCTCTGCACTTCCTCTCACATAAGACCTGGCTCCTGTCTTGAGTCTCCCATTTACATCCTGGAAGACTGTCTGAACCCCCACTTAGCAGGCAGAGATAGGGCAGAGGAACAGCCTCCAGTTTCAGGCAGCTTCCTGGCTCAGGTGTCCTCAGCAGGTCCTCAGCACCCCTTTCTTTCTCGGGCCACCCCAGGGATTACACCCAGGCATGTGCTGTCCTCAGCCTGGACCCACCAGACATCCCCTGGTGAAAGCTGGACACCTTCCCACCAAAAGTTCCTTCCCTGGGGAAGGGACCCTTGCTTCCAGGCTTCAGGAGCACAGATGTTTGTATGTTTGTTAGGATCCTGTGCACAAAATAAATGCCAAGGCAAATCAGAGGAGAAGCACTTTCATCCTTTCACAATCACTTCCAAGAGCGGGTGCCTCGCTCGCACGCTCCTGCTGACCTAGGGAGGAGACCAGCCACTGTATTCCAGTGCTCACAGCGGGGGCAGGCAGGGGGGACCTGTTTCCTCATGTCCCAGCAATGTCCTGGGGCTCAAGAGGAGCCAGGTGAGCCTTTTGCTCCACCCTTTTCCTGCATCACACCAGCAAAGCCCTCAAGCACAAGACTAAGCACCTGTTGTGGCCTGGGGAACTGGGGGCTAAGGACAGGACTGGCCCTGCTGAGCAGGGATGGGTGTAGGCAGGGATGTGAGGCTGGTGGAGGGTGCTTTGGTCCTGATGGCACCATCAAAGCTCAGGGCAAAAAGCTGAGCTTTGTGAGAGCACTGCATCTGTTTTTGTCATCACTATAGGATCCCAGTTGGGAATGCAGCATCAGGGGATCATGGGGCCTGTCACTTCTGAGCTTCTGTCCCATCTCCAGCACTGCTCAGCAGCCCCACACTCTGCAGAGACCAGGAAGAGGTGTGGGATGCTGTCAGAGCTGGAATGAAGGTGGTTGCTCCCCAGAGCCAGTGTACAAAAGGTGATGGGGAAGTACCTGGTGCAGTGCACTTTGGAATACCCATTGGAGCTCCCGTGCCCAGGCCAGAGCGCTCAGGCAGGTCCCTTCTTTCTGCAGGTTACATGAAGCCCCAGGATGTGCTTTGTGCAGGGGACTGGGGAAGCATCCATACCTCTTCCTCTCCATCCTCCTTCCCTCCACCCTTCTGTCTCTCTGTCTCTCCATCCCTCTTGCCATCCCTCTATCTCTTACACTGCACATCCTCCTGCCCAGCCCTCAGGCTGCCTGCACTTTGCCTGCTTTGTTTCCCTTCCCTTGTGCAGGAGCAGGTCCTGCCAGCACCCCACACCCCTAGGAGAATGGAGCTGGCTCTCCTGTTGTCATCTCCATCTGAGCTCCTTTCCAGCACCTCAGCACTCAGCCCATAACTTGCTGGCTCTGTTCCCCCCTTTCCTCCTGGCATATGCCCTCCTCCAGCCCCTTCTGCCTTGTGATAAGCAACTTCCAAGGCCTAGGTCCTGGACAGTCATGCAGCTTCTCTGAGGTTCTGCAATGTCCAAGGATGACCCACTAGAAATCCATGGCAGGAAAATGCAGGGGTTGAGACCTCTGTGTGTGTCATGCTGCTCCTACTTGTTCTTACAGACTGGCTGTGGCCTACAGATGTGACCAGAAAGCAGCACAGGGAGAGAACAGCCTGCTCTGGACAAGAACACTCCTGGCCATGCTGCAGCCTTGGAGGGGCTGATGGTCTCTGGGACCACCAGGGCCAGCCAGTCTGTGTATGCAGGTGTGGGAGAGGAGGCTCTGATGACACACAGTGGGGCTGAAGGGGTGCAGGGGGAATCTCTGGGAAATCTTAAAGTGAGGGGAAGCTTGGATGAGGAAAAGGAGGAGGAAGGGGAGGTCTGCTGGGAGCCCATGCAGCCATCCACTTACCCAGCTTTTGACGTCCTGAAGCACAGCTCTCCTCACGGGACCAGAGCGACAGCTACGTGAGTCAGGGCTGGGTGTGGGGTCAGGGTGACCCTGCCTTTTGTGGCAGCATTAGTCACCATGCCAAACTTCCCCAGCCCAGCAGCACTGGAGCCCCCAGCATCACTGCCTTCTGGCTGGCTCATACCCCACAGCCTGCCCGAGTTTGCTTGCTGTGACTCAGGACCAGGCACGGCCACTGGTCTGGCCCGGCCAGTCCTGCCAGCTGCCCGGGGCACTGGGGCAGGGCCAGCACCAGCACTCAGCCACGCTGCCTCAGTCAGGCTGGAAAGGCAGGGCCTGGCTGCCTCTGGCCATCCCTGCAGCATCCTTGCAGTGAGGCAGACCTTGCCTCTTCATCTTCCTCCCAGCAGCTGGCAGAGGGTGCCTCGATCACAGCAGGGTGCAAGGAAGGGGCTGAAGCCTGCTGTGGGCACCATCCCATGGGGCTGGAGCAAGCCCCGTGCACGCTGCCTCCCACACACCACAGGGACTGACCACGCAGGGACACCCCATGGCAGAGCTGGTATGGCCACCATGGGGGATCCCAGCCCTTGCATTGCCTTTGTCTGGGAGATGCTGCAGCAGAGCTGGCCTGGACACCCCCCAGTACCCATGTGCCTCACTCCAGAGGCAGCCACTGCACACACCAGAGCCCCAGAAACGGGGCAGAGCCAGGAGGAGCTGGGCTGGCTCAGCAGAACCCCCATGATGGGCAGGGGTGAGCCAGGCTCTCCTGGGCAAGCTGGGGTTGATGTGTCCTCATGGCTGCCCGGGTGACATCTGTCACTGGAAATGGAGTGAGGGCAGAGCAGGACAGTTACAGGCAGCTCCCTGGAGGGAGCAGCAGAGCCTGGAGAAGGAGAGTTAGAGGCCTCCCGGGAGAGCAAGGCTGGGCAGGCAGGAGCCCTGGCCAGGACTCAGCCCCGCCGCTGGCCAGGCAGCCCCTGCTCAGCCACGAGCAGTGAGCAGGCAGCACAACCACAGGAACAGCGTTTGACACAGTTGTTGGGTGCCACTGTCCAAGCCTGACCACTCAGCTTGGGTGAGCTGGTATCCAGGTTTCTTGGCCTCCCGCTCTTAGGACTTATTTGCGTTACTGCAAACTTTCCTGAAGTGCTTCTTTTTTGGGGGCAAAAATATTCTATTTTTGGTCTCAGTCCAGAGAGATTTTCCTTTTCAAATTTGATTGAATTAATGTGTCCAGCTGTTTTCAACTTGGGAAATTGAAGGGAAAACTGCATTCTTCCCATTTGGAAAGAAAATGTAAAAAAAACAAAAAACAAAAACCAAAGACATTAACATTACAGGGGTCTGAGATTCTCTCTCTCTCTCTCTCTCTCTTTTTCTTTTTTTTTTTTTTTTAATCCAATTATTATAAACTTCCTCTTTTTCCCTTGGGAAGATCTTGTAAGTTTTGCAATGTAAACTGTCCAGTAGCGAGGATCTGGGCTACACACGCACATCTACAACTACACCCCCGGGCTCTCCAGCTCCTTATTGCACCCCCACAGCCACCCTTGTGCACTCCTGGCTTTCACCAGCTCCCCCAGAACAGAGTCCTGCTTGACCACTGCCCACAGGAGCACAGGGATGGGAATCAGGGGGTTGTACACACTCACACACACACCCTCCTGTGCCCATTCTCCCTTGCACGCCCTTACACACACCCCACCACATGCTCAGCCCAAGCACAGCCACTTGCACAACCCAATGAACCTCCAGGAGCCCCCATGCACAGCCACAGTCACAGAGCCGCAGAATCATTTCGGTGGGAAAAGACCTCTAGGATCATCGAGTCCAACTGTAAACATCAAACTGCCACGTTCACCACTAAATCCTGTGCCCACTCCCATGTTCCCTGTGCATCTCTCCATCCCACTCCATTCCCACTCCCATGTTCCCCGTACATCCTTCCATCACACCCCACCCCATTCCCGTTCCCATGTTCCCTGTGCATCCTTCCTTCCCATTCTGTTCCCACCCCACCCCTATGCCCCCCATGCATCTCCATCCCATCCCATCCCATCCCATCCCATCCCATCCCATCCCATCCCATGTTCCCCGTGCCGTGCCGCAGCGCCCCCTGGCGGCCGCCTGCCGCCGCTCCGCCCCGCATCCCGGGTTGCCATGGCGACGGCGGGGATGCTGCGCCTCCAGGCCGGGAGGGATCGAGGGGCTCCTCAGGCTGGGTTTGAGTGGTTCAGCAGGCTCCGGGGGACCTGGAGGGCTGCTGGACTTCTAGGAATCTGGGGGACTCCTGGGGCACTTCTGGGGACGTGGGGAGTAACTGCCCTGAGGGACTGCTGGGGTGTGTTAGGAGTCTGGGGTAAGGTCCTATTGGATGGGGAGCTCTTGGGGAGCTGTGGAGGTCTGGAGAATTGGGAGATTTCTAGGAGGCTCTGCTGGCTGTTCAGCCCTCTCCAGACCACTGGGCCAGTCCAGACCCTGACACGCTACTGGCAGCATTTGCCTGTGTCAGGGCTTCTCCTGGCTATCAAAGGAATGGATTTGGCTTTGCCAGATCAGGAGCAGTAGGGAGCTGTGGTAAGGAGCTGTCAGCCCCCACAAGAGCTGTCCCTCTTCCCCAGCTGGACAGAGAACAAGACACACAGCCCAACTGGTTTGCATACCCATGAGAAGCTCACAGACACAGTGCAGAGGTAACTCGTGGATGTGCAGAGGAGTTACCCCACAAGCACAGACCGTGTGCTTCCCCTGCACATTTTTGGCTTCTGTGATCTCCCTCCTTCAGGAGCTGTGACTTGAGGCGATGGCAGAAAGGACACAGGTCAGATACCTTACTCAAAACTACTAAATGTCTTCTCAGGGGTTTATCCATTGCCACATCTCCAGAGCCATGTCCATGCAGCCCAGAGCATGAAAGCAGCCCATTGTGGGGGAGCTGGGACAGCATCCAGAGAAGGAACCTCCTGGAGGCTGGAGCCCAGACTCTGAACATCTCACAGAGAGTTTCAGAATCCCTCTGCAGGTGGTCTCAGCTATGGTTCCAGAGCACAGCAGGGATGACCTAAAGTTTCACAGGACCTGCCTGAAATGACCTCTCCTGACAGGCAGTCCAGGCCATGGGGTCCATAGGGTGTGCTCAAGTGCATCCAATTCAGAGGGACCTGCAGAGCCTACGGGACAGCTCTGCACATCTTCCAGCACGCAGCTCCTGCAACTCTCCAGCTCCCTTCCTGGAGGACCATTTTGCACCCACACACGTCCTCCCTGTCCCAGACACACCAGAGGATACATAATATGACACAAATATACTCTCACACAGGCACACGTGGGGACAGTATCACTGTGTCATACACTGGTGATTTGCTGTGTATTCATAGAGATGCAGGAAAACACACGGGCCAACCTATTTACACACCCACGAGGGGCTGACACACACAGTGATGGGCTATACAAGCTCACATGCACACATATGAACAAGCACAAACATGCTACCTGTGCATGCACACACACCAAGCTGCTTGCATGCACAGGTACCTTCACCAGCACCCACCCTACCCTGCTCACACCCACCCATGTGTTCCTGTGGGTGGGCATAGAGACAGGAGTTCCTGGGAGCCCTGTGTGCCTCCCTTCTCCCAGCGCCGCTGTGGCCAAGTCAGAAGGGAATTTCCAGCTGCAAAGCTGCAGCTAACAGATTTAGAGACTTCCTCCCTAATGATTGCTGGGCTAAGTTAATGGTTCACCAGCACCCTGCTTCTGCTGCCCTTCCCTGCTGGCTGCCTGGGGTGGGGCAGGCGAGGAAGGACACACTGGGGGGCATCTCCAGCGCCCCATGCAGCCTCCCTTGCCTTGCAGTGTGCCCAGCACTGTGAGCTCTGCTTACCCTGCCTGGCAGTACCCAGCACATGGGGCATTGCCACTTCAGCCACCTCAGCTTAGAGCTCTCCTGAAGAGGGGCGTACAGGAAAGCCCCCGGTGTCCAGCACTGCTGCAAGGTGGAGGGCAAGCACAGGAGTGTGGGCCTCTCTGCCCAGGCTCTCACCCTGCTGACGTCCCTCTGGGGGTCCTCAGCCCAGTGGGCATTGCCAGCTGAGCAGGCACTGCACACACACATTCCACTCTGCAGTTA
Organism: Camarhynchus parvulus; assembly: GCF_901933205.1. NCBI lineage: Eukaryota > Metazoa > Chordata > Aves > Passeriformes > Thraupidae > Camarhynchus > Camarhynchus parvulus. The sequence continues at coordinate 22,457,274 of NC_044577.1, forward strand.
CCTAAGCCCCTGTGCTGGGTAACCCTGGAGAAACCAGTTCCTGTGGGCTCCCTGCAGCATGGGAGGGACCCCCTCAGAGATTCCTGGAGCCCCTGGAACAGAGGCTTGGCAGCTTGCCTTGCTGGGCAGCCAGGCAGGCTGCTCCTCACCCTGTGTTTGTCCATGAGGGGCACAGGCTGATCAGGTTATAAAGACATACATGCCTGGCACCCTGCCACCCAGGTGGGGTTGCACGTGGCCCATGGCATGCCAAGTGAATGCCTTGCATGCCACCAAGCCAACAGTGTCAGCGCTGTCCAGGACTTCTGTGTGCCAGGCTCTGCAGCAGGGACTGCGGTGACATGGCTGAGGTGAAAAGAATACAGGGTCCCCTTGAGAAAATCAGAGCACAACAGCACAGTGTTAGAGCAGCTAGATGTACCTTCAGCATGAGGCATGAGTGGAGGCACCATGGGCTGCAAACATCCCAGGTCAGAAGGTGGCAGGACACAAACTGGCACCCCAAGCAATGACAGCCGTGGGTGATGGGAGGAGAGCACTCACACACTGGAAGCAGCAGAGCAGGGCAGGAGAGTATTCGCCCTCATCCACACACATCTCAAGGCTTGACAGCCACAGAGAAAAACAGAGGGTAGATAAAAAATGAGCTGGACTTCACCACAGCTCCCAGCAGGGCTAGGGGCTGGCAGGAGTGTGACTGACTGGGACTCAGAGCTGGGGTAAGGCAGCTCTCTGGCTAATCCTATTCCAGTACAGTGGTCAGCGCTTCTCAGCCCTCCCCAGGAAGCTCTGTGGCATATGGCTTTAAATAGCTTTATTATGGAAGCTCTGTGCCACGGGGACCGTGGGGGTGCCAGGCAGCCCTGTGCTGCCCTCCGGGGAAGCCAGGACTCCCCAGAGCGCAGAGCTGAGCTCACCCACGCTGACCCTGCCACCGGCTCCACCTGTCTCTGTCCCATGGGGGCCCTGTGAGCCTGGAGGTGGCCTCCCAAATTGTCCTGGCCTGACCCCAGGCTGTCAGATGCAGAGGCTGAGCTCCTGGCGGACGGAGCACTTGCGGCACTGCACCACGCAGCACCAGTGGAAGCGGCAAAGGCAGTTCTCCTCCAGCACCACCGTCTCGTCCCGGTGCCCTCTCCCGCAGCACAGCAGGTCGCAGCCGCTCGTGTCCATGGCCGTGCTGTTGCAGACACGGCCCCTGGTGCCCAGCGAGCCCGTCTTACGGTTAGCCGAGCAGAAATCAGGCGAGTCGGCCGAGTAGATGAGGTCCTGTTTATCGGGAGGCTTGATGTTGTCGCCCACAGGGATGAGGGTTTTGCCGTCGTTGCCTCCCATCACCTTGAAAGCCCCGTTGAAGCGCTCGAGCAGGCGATCGCCCACCTCGCGGAAATGGGGCATCTTCCTCCAGCAGGTCCGCAGCGTGCAGGAGCCCGAGAGCCCGTGGCATTTGCACTCTGTCCTCATGTAGCTGCGCACCGCCTGAGGAAGAGACAGCCATGCTCAGCCCCCGGGGCCCTCTCTCGCTGCCCAGCACCCCCAGCCAAAACCCTGCCCCCGTGGTGCTGCCCTGGCCCAGGGGAGGGGTGGGGGTGGAGAGTGGCCCGGGGGTTTCCAAAGCACCTGCAAAGGATACCCGAAAGATGTTGGGTCATACTTCAGCCAAAGCTGGTGCAGGTACACGGCTTGGGGGCACTGAAGGTGGAGGGCTGGGCAGGGGCACAAGGGCTGCAGGGGACAGGGAGTGCAGGAGCCTTACCAAGCGCCCGGCTTCATTGTTGTGCAGGTCGATAAGAGCTCGGATGTCATTTTTGCCTTTTTTGTTCTTGGCATCCATGAACTGCTGGGATTTCTCGTAGCCAAACTGCACATCATCCCCACAGCCCCCCCACTCCCAGGCAGTGCCCTCTGTGCCCGGCCCCGCCGTGGGCGAGGGGGGCGCCCGGCTCCGTGTCAGCTCACAGCCACACTGCAGCAGCTCGCCCATGCTGCAGGCCTGCGTGATGGCGTGGCTCACTCCAGCCGCCGTGATGGCGTACACGAAGGCTGTTTCACGGATATCTGCAGGAGAACAGGAGAACAGACAGGGCCGGGATGTGGGGTCAGCTCCAGCAAGCAAAGCTCCACCCCTGGCTCATATCCCAGGGGCTTCCCCGTTCTCCCTCTTCATGTGTGTTCGGTGCTGTTCTCTGGGCGATGCACCCACCCTGGAACTGGCTGCCTGGAGCACGAGATGCCTCTTGCAAGCAGATTTGAAGACTCTGGGGGATGGTCAGGCCCTGCCAGTGTTCCTGCACTCAGCTGTGGAGAGGCAACAAATCTCCCACCTCCTTTTGCAAGTCTGGTTGCTGCCCCGTAGGAAAGAGGGAAACTCAGAGAGCAGAGGGTGGTCCCAGGTGACCAGGTGGTACCCACAGCTTCCTCACACTACCCTGCAATATCCCTCCAAGCAGTAGAAATGCCAACCCCAGCTCCAAACTGGCACCTGGAAGGGCACACTGCGAGGGATACCGAGGGTGCCACTCACCCTCTGCAGGGCGGCGGTGATGAAGCTGTGCTGCCTGCTCTCCCCCCACTACCCTCTTTGCCATGGGAAGCTGCCCACCCCCCTCTCTCCACCGGCACAGCCTCCACCCTGCAGGATTATTTATTAGTAGTATTTGCTCCTGTCTCTCTCTGCTCCGGGACACGAATTCCAAGCATCTTTCCCCTGCCCGGACCTGCCGCTCGCAGCCGCAGCCAGCGGGGGATTCTGGCGGCAGGGGTGCGGCGCCCTGCTCGGGGGGCTCCCGCGCCCCCTGCGCCGTGCCAGCCCCGCTCCTGCCCGCCTGAATGCCAGGGCAGGGCTGGCCCAGGGGGTGGCCTGCAGGGGATTCCTGGGCAGGGAGGGGAAGGTGGGTTTTGGGGGGGTGTCCCATCCCTCCATCTTCTGACGTGGGGAGGCTGCAGGAAGAGGGATAGCTGGAACTCCATGAGCGGCTCCTCCAAAAGCCCACGCAGCACCTGCATCCCTCTGGTGTTAGCAGGAGCTGGGCACACCGGTGCCTTTCTGGCAGTGCCACCAAGGGGGTACCACCCCCTCCCCGGGCCCTCCCGCCCCCGCAAGCCACCCGACCACCCGCCTGCTCCCACCTGGGGCTGGCAGAACCCTCAGCACACAGCCCAAAGCTGGCAGAGATCCCCATGCCACCCTGGCAGCCGGGCCCTGGGGGGATGCCGCTCCTCTGACAGTTCCTCCAGACACGTGGCTGCCCCCAAGCCAGCCTGCCCTGGCATGCCACACCTGGCACAGGTGGCAGCAAGGGAAGAGGGGACAGCCATGACTGTGCCAGGGAGGCCATGGCCAGGAATGAGAGATTTGCAGCATCCTTGGATAGAAAAGGATATTGGATAGAAGGTGTTTATCTGATGGAGCTGGGAACCCCAAAAATGCTGAGATACTTCGTGCAGTCCCTCCAGGCTTACAGGGAAACTGGTGCCCGCTGGCGCCTCTGAGGGCTTCTGACACCCATCTTGTTGCTCTGAGGAACTCCACACCTCTAGCTGGGTTGCCCCATGTCCTCAGAGTGCCAGGGACTCACCTGCCACTCACCAAACTCACCACTGTCCCTACGACATTGCTCATCTCCAGCACCCCAGCAGTGAGGCTGGACCAATGTGGCGGCTCCTTCAGCATCCCCATGCTCGATGTGCCTGTGCCTGCTCCAACACGAGCTGTTCCTGGGTACCCAGCAGCTCATCTGCCAGTACTTTTCACTGCCCACCTGGCCTGGCCCTGCATTCTGGCACCACCCCACTTCCAGAGCAGATCCCTGCCTGGCACAGGTCCCACCTGCCTCACTGCCAGTTTATGGTGACAATAGGTAACTCCAGAGGCAGGAGAGTCCCCCATGCACCTTGACTCTCTGCCTCTTGGCTGAATACACCTCCCTGTGTTGGGGGGAACCCACATCCGCAAATCACCTTTTTAAATGAGCCTATCCCCCTCCCATGGGCCAGCTCCGACCCCCGCCAGCACCTGCAGTCAGTTGGGTGCCCAGGGCACCCCGCCCTCTCCAATCCCCCCAGGGATGCCACCTTCACCCCCTGCATGGCCCATGGACATATCCACCTTGCCTTGGAATCACCACGCACCAACAGGTGTGATGGCTGAGGAGACTGGGGCTTGCTCCAGCATCTTCATCTGCCATAGCACAGGGACCAACATGGGAAGAGGGGCAGGGCTAAACTCACTTCACATTAAGTGATCCTACCAGCCCAAGGTGTTTCAAGCAACCCCTCTGGCTTGGAGCACCATCCACTCCTAGCTACTCTCCCTGAGGAGCATGGCAGGGCTTTCCCATCCCTTACACACTCATGGGTGCCCTCCTGCTCTGCCCCTGCTCTGATCTTGCTGCAGCTGGGCCTGGCTTGGACTGCTGTACCCACTGTCTGAGACCTGCACATGCCTTCCTGCCACCCAGCCCTGTTCCTCAGCGTGACACCAGGGTGCCATCCAGGGACAGGGACAGGAGACAAACACTCCTCTCCTCTGCTCCCTGCAGGGCCAGCAGGAGAGATGTGAAGGGCACCCACGGGGTGAGGGGCGGCTCCCAAGGGCTGCACACTGCCTCCCAGCCGGGCCCCTTCCCACAGCACACCCTGGGGTCCCAGGGGAGCAGTAAATCACTGCCAGACGAGGGTGCATTCTTGGGCTTCATGAAGGCCCGCACTGTCTGGGAGCATTGGTAATTGCTTCATTACAACACAGGGAGACATGTCCCGGCAGTAAAACCTCGGTGTGACTGCACCGGGGAGCACTGAGCAACCCCCACACACACACACACACACACACACACACACACACACACACACACACACACACACACACAGCTTTGCACGCCATCCAGGAGCCCCGGGGAGGTGCTTCCCCAGGCTGGGGTCTTTCTGGGAAATGGGAAGCTGAGGAAGCACTGGCCTTACCCTGCTGCAGGATCTTGCCGAAGTACTTGCTGTGGCTGGTGCAGTTCCAGCGGCGGAAGCGGAATTGGTACTGGCACTCCCGGACGCCCAGCTTGGTGCCCTTGGCCACCTCCTGCACGATCTCTGGCTCCAGCTGGCACAGCTCTGCCTGCTTCCCCGCCAGCCGCTTCGTCTTGCGGCAGATGCTGTTGGGGTCCATGACCAGGGGGCTCCCCACTGCCCTGCAGGAGGGGACAGCGAGCAGAGCAAAACCAGCACCCAAGCCCAGCAGAGACCAGGGTGTGGGTGGCACATGGGCAGACCTACCCCCAGGGATGGAGCAAGGCTGCGGGGCAGTGCCAGCTCCATGCTGAGCCCGGGTGACAAGGGGACAGAGAGACATATGCAGTGGGGCTAGGACAATAGGTATGGGTGGCTCACCCAGGCAATACCTTGCCCTGTCCATCCATTGGGGAATTGGGGTGTTCTCCTACCATGGGACAGGCTTTAACCACTCTACATCCTTGGGGACATCCATGGGGGTGATGGTGGTGTCCCCAAGGGAGATGGCAGAAATATTGTGCTACTCAGCATCTGCTCTTTGGGGCTGGCACTGACCTAACCCAGCCCTGGCATTGCCATGCGACTGAGGCCCGATGCAGCTGCATCTCCCAAGCTGTGGACACAACAAGGAGCCCAGCCAGCAATCTTGGTGTGTCTCCCCCTCTCCAAGGGTTCTTGTTGCTTCACCCTGTGGGAGACTAGAAGAGTGACCTTGCCTCTGATAAAGGCCCTCGGCTGCTGGCCAGGATCCTGTACTCACCTCCCCAAATCCAGGCACTGACTCTAGGGAACGGAGCCGCAGGCGGCTGCGGGAGTGCAAGGGAGGGATGCAGGTGGCATTGCCAGCTTTGCCAATGCCAGCGAGGGAGGGCAAGTCTTGGCTGGGCCCACGTCAGAGGCAGCTCCTCCTTGCCAGCACAGCTGGCATGAGGTGCCTGACTCCTGGCCCTGAAGGCAAAGTTTGAGCGCACTGCTGTGCTCCCCGGTGTGCCATGGGCTACAGAAACTCCTGTACTTTCCCCACACATTTTGCCTGGAGTGCCCTCCATGGTGCAGCTGCGCGGCCTCCAGCGCCCTGCCTCGCGCTGGCCCAGGCTGCGCTCCAGCTCTGCCACGGGCAACTCTGGAGCCACGGGCCACACCAATTCAGCACACCCTAAAATCAGCCCACCCCCGCCTCCAGCGCTGCTCCTGTGGGCTCAGAGCTCATCCTGCTCAACATCATCATTTTCACGGCCATGGATGCCCACAGAAGCTCAGGGCTGGACCCAGCATACCCCAGGATCAGGATATGCCTGATGACTGGGAGGTTACATTCCCTGGGATTCCCTGGGGAGCAGTGCTTGGGCGGCCCATGCTGCCTTGAGCCCCACTCACTGGAGAGCATCAGCTGCACAGCTTCCAAACCCAGAGCTTTATAGTCTGGCCAAGCCCCAGGGGCTCAAAAATCACAAGCTGAATCTCAGTGTTTAACTGGGTTCTGGGTTTCCTTTTCACTCTCATGCAGCTGGGGGGCTGTGTTTGGGACACCAGGCTGCAGTACTCTGCTTGCAATCCTGTCCCCTGTGCAAACCCCCTCCAAGCCCCTTGTCTGAAGCTCAAAGCCCTGCCAGGATCCCCCTGGTTCATGTCAGCTCCCCAGCTGCCTGGATCTCCTGCCTACCAGACCCCAGCTGGGCTTGGAGAGGATGTGCCCTCTCACACAGCCTGGAAAATGAGCCCTTATGCTTTGGCTGGAGGTTTAAAGGTTAAACAGCTCAACAAACAGCCTGGAAAGGGAACTCCCAGCAGGGAAACTGAGGCAAGCCCACACTCCTGCTGGGGAGAACCCATCTCCCTTTGCTCCCGGCAGCTGTTTCCCTTTGCTGCATGATTCACATGGACCTCTGCAACTAGGGAATCATCCCAGAGCTTGCCTGGCACAGGTCCTCCATAGATGGGGAAATTGAGGCCCACGTGGAAGGTGACCAGAAAATCTGTCCAGACCCATCCCGTGATGACCACGGAGGGATCCAAGCCTCCATGTTGGTCTCCAAGCTTGCTGTCCTTTGTGGCCCCAACAGGATGGCGGAGGTTTGGCTGCCCCCGCCGGTGGAGTGGGGAAGAGGGGGAGCCGGGATGGGACTTTCATTAAGAGACGACTCTTTGTACTCATATAAAAACGATGCGCCAGCCCCCCGGGGCCGTCAGATCAAATACTGAACTGTGGCTCACCCCAGCCCGCTGGATCAGGCCAGGAAGGAGAGCTGAGCCCCGCGGGTCTGGGGGCGATGGGCGGCACCGCGGGGGTCCCCACCCATGGTCCAGGCGGCGGCGAGGCTGGTGGGAGAGCAGGAGCTTCTGTCCCTGCCGGCCAGGCGTGGGGTGGGCTGCCTAAGTCCAGAGCGATATTAATTTCCGCTGGGCTCCGCTTTCTGGCACGGGGAGGCTGCCAGGAGCCCAAGAGCTGTTTTGCTTTGGAGGGTTTAGAGGGGGGGGAGAATGGGGGGAGACAAGGGCAAGAAAAATGCTGCCAAACTGCTACCACTTTGGCAAGGGCTCCGGCGCAGGGCCCAGATCTGCCTGAGCTTGTCCCACTCCAAGGCCTCCCGCATCTACAATTAAGGTGCCCCACCTCTGCTGCCGGGCACTCCTCCCCCTGCCCTGGTGAAGGAACAGGGTCGCCAGCCCGGCTCCCCACGCCTCGCCTGGGGCACCCCGGCCCCTGCCTGGGAGCTCCCAGCCAGGCTCAGCAGCACAGCAGCATCCCTGCCACCTGCCCCTGTGCCCTTTGCTGCCTGCCAGAACTGCTGCTGGGGGGCTCTGGCTTGCCCCGAAAGCCAGTGGGATGGTGAGCCCCACTACCCAACCTCCCAGCAGCCCTGTGTAAGGAAGACAATCCCCATTGCTGAAAGGGGAGACTGAGGCACAGAAACAGGGCTGCAAACCACTGCCCACCTGCCACTGTCACCCCTTAGGCTGCCACAGGCACAGCCTGAGCCCAGTCCCAGCGATGCACATCAAACAGGAGCCACCGGGGCTTCTGATGCAGCCCCTGTGCTCTGGATGCTGTGCCTGCTGCAACAGAGACGGGGCTTCCCAAGAGCCATAATCACCATTTTTCACAGCTCAGCTCATGGTCATGGGGCTTCCAGCATGTCCCTGTCGCATTCCCAGCCAAAATCATGGACCAAGGAGCCTGGGCCAAGTCACCATCTTCTCCTTGGGCATGGGGATGATATGGAGCAGGGCTTTTGGCTTCTGCCAGCAGACCATTACGGAGGGGAGCCAACGGGGTCCTGGTTTGTAGGAAGCCAAGGCAGTGAGGCTGGTAGAACTATGCAGTGAGGAAGAGGATAGTCAGCTTTCAGAAGTCACACCTGCAGGAGAGCAGTGGTTGGGCCATGGCAGCTCCATGTGGGGTCTGACAGGCCTGCACCCATTGAGTACTGCTCCCTGGGCACTCCTGTGGGGCAGGGGGGTCTGCTCTAGGGCAGTAAGGCTGTGTCTTGCTTCACAGACAGTCTCTATCCCAGCCTCTGGAAGCCCTCAGCAGGGTGATGTAGGTACTAGGGTAGCCAGGTCATCCCTCTGAGCCCACAGGTAATTCTGCACCCACCTGGAGAGGTAAGAACTGCAGGGTGACAGCCCTGGACAACTGACCACCATCCCTGGGGACATAGGCCACCTCACACCCCACACAATGATGTCACACTGCGTGACAGCCTACAAGTCAAACCCAAAGGGAACCTGTCTCTTTCCAAGCTGTGCAAACAGGGCAAGGGGGACCCACAGATGAATTTTCACCCATCCAGCTTTCCCTCAGCCCATGCAGGCATGTGGTGGGCACTCAGCCCCTCACCCAGGGCATGTGTGGGTGCTGCACTAACGGGGCACTGGGTGTGGAACCAGAGCAGGAGCCCATGGAGGAGTGGTGAGTAAGCAGCAAGTCACTGCCCTGGGGGGCACAGCCAGGGCTTGGCTGCCGAGCAGCACCCGGGGCACTGAGGCAGCAGGAAATGCCATGGGTTGGGAAGAGACGGGGGACCCCCCATTCCTCTCCCTCCTCCTTCCATCTCCTTGGCAAGGATGGCTGCAAACAGCTGGGGAGCTGCCTAAAGGATAGAGGCTTTGGCATGGCATTGCACCAACCCATGGACCTGCTAGCTGCAGGGTCGTGCTGAGGCCAGGCTGTCGTGAGCAGGAGCTGCCCAAACTTGCCCAAATGGAGGGAGCATTCAGCTGCAGAGGTGGTGGTCCTAAAGTCATGTCCAAACCCTGAAAGGGCTGGGATAAGAGCAAAGAAGTCCACCCACTTGTGGCCCCTGCCTCCTTCTGGGTGCTGACAGAGGCTGGAGCTGGGGTAGCAGGAGGGCTTGGCTAGTTCATGCCCAGATGTGGGTGCCACACGTTGTGGGGGGACCCTGCAAAGCCTGAGCAGATGTCAGGATGTGCCCAGTACCCTCCTGCACAAGGGGGGTTTGAAGCACTCAAGGTTCTGATGCAAAGGCCAAACAACTCCTCCAGCTGTGTACATGTGTAGGGCATGGCCAGGGAGCCAGGGTGTCACCATAGGAGATGGATGTGACCAGGAGCAGGGACAAGGGATGGCACTGGGGAAAGTTCAGCTGCCTTTGTGGGAGAAAACAAGTCGCCCAATGCTAGAGCCAATAGTCATCTCAAAGGGTGCAAGAGAAACATTGTCCCGTTGAAAAACCCAGCAGGTCAGCAGCTGCCCCAGCAAGGGCACAGGGAGATGGCATCAGGCAGGGGTTCTCCCAGTGGGAGATTCATTCCTGCCCACATGGTGCTGCCCCAGGGCAGAAGGCATGCTGGGGAAGGCTGGGCAGCCCAGCCTGTTGGGCGCCGTGGGGCAGCAGCTGTGGGTCAGCAGGGCCGGGGGTGACTCACGAGGCTCACCCCAAGGCAGGGCCCTCCAGCCCAGCAGCCTGCCCTTACAGGCTCCAGCCCTGCACTGTGGGAGCTGGGCAGGACAGGGAAAGAGGAGAGATCACTGTTGGGTGGTCACACAGGTGTGTGGCTCGAGGGACATGGGACTGGAGCTCCTCAAGCAAGGGGCTGGTGGGAGAGGTCCTCTCTGAGCACCTCTGAAGAAAAGCTGGAGGTGCACTGCCCTTGTGCATGGATGGGAAGGGGATGGAGGGCAGGTCTCCATCCCTCTGGGCCCCCTCAGACCCCCGCAGAGCAGACCTCATTTCAGCTGGGATGATTTTCTCCCTTGCTTTCTCTCCCACCTCCCAGCTGCTCTCAGCCATGCCCATGGAGAGCCAAGAGGCACCAGGGAAGCTGGTTTTGCTTGCCCCCATCCCCAGAGTGCCTCTGCACTCCTGCAAACCGGCTTGGCTGAAATCCTGCCCTGAACCTGCCTGGGGCTCCTCAGACACTGAGTTTGCCTGCTCTGTATCTCTGCAGCCTCTGGGCCAGCCCAGGCGCCCCAGGCAGTCCCTACCTGCCCTGCTCAGGGAAAAATCACTGTTGCACAAGGAGCTGAGCAAGAAATGTGTAAAGAGTAGGGGAGCAGGAGGAGGAAAGATGATTTACAGAGCTGCTGGGAGCAAGGAGAGCCTACTCCCTGCAGCTTGGCACTAATCAAGGTGCCAGCAGCATGTGAGTGACCAATCTTCCATTGGCACTGACCACAGCCTGCTCCCTTTTGCCATGGAAAGGTCTGTGACTTCAGTGAGCTCTCTGGGGACATCCTAACACAATGGGGATGCTCTTTCTCAGGCTACAATGTCACTAGCAGGGTGTCAGTGCTTGTACACCGCACCTAAATCTTTTTCCACAGATGCAGCCATGTGCCAGGATCCCAATGGGCACAGTTACCACCTGTGAGTAGCCAGGTCCAGCTGTTTGCCTGGGCTGGGACTGTGCATCTTGAGATCCAGCCTGGCTACAGCCCTCTCACAAATTAGGACGTCAGTGGGGGAAAATGCTGGTTTAAACAGGCAACCCCTTATCACCCCCAGCACACAGATAATGTACTCGGGGGTGGGATGGGGAAGTTGTAAATACATTTCTTTCTTGGCCAGGGAAAAATGGCTGAGCACCTTGGCTAAGCACCCACAAGTGCCCAGTGATGCACACACAAAGGTGTGCCACCAGAGTCCCCATGCATCAGTGACAGTGGCAGCAAGGAACAGCTCTATCAATGCCACCAGTCCTGGGGCTTCCAGGAGCTCTGGCACAGCACACAGCTGCTCTCGAACCTCTCCCCACCAACAGCAAAACCCACAGACACCAGTGCTACCCAGACCTGGGAGAAGGGACCAGCACCAGGAGCAGGCACACGGGAAGATGCCTGTCATGAGTGCCCAGACTCCTCTGCCCCACACAGGAAGGGTTCCCTGAGATCATCTCAGCCAGGGGCCAAAACACCAAACTCTGAGAGAAGCAGTTCATGAATCACCCAGCTGCTCCCATGCCCGGTCCCAGGAAGCCTGGCACATCCGTTTGGCAGTGCCGGTGGCCTCATCCACCCACCACCTCTCCCCAGCTCGCTGCCTCCAGAGTGAAGCAGAGTGTGAGCTGGTGATCCCCCTGAAGCCACTCCGCTGCCCAGTGCATTCGCCGTGCATCAGGCAGCTGAGTTATTATTCTTAAAATAAAGGTTCCTATTCTTCTTCTTTTTATAAAAGATGAAAAAGCAAGTTTGACCCCTTGCCCTCCTCTGCCAAATCCTGCTAATCTCCTGCAGTCACTGCTCCTGTGCACACATGGCACCAGCAGGACCCAGACTCCACGGGGAGATGCAGTTCTGAGCACCTGGGGCAAGGGGCACCGGTACCCCATACCCTGCCCTGGCTGGTGCTGTCTGCCTGCCCCTGAAATGACAGCAAAAAGAGCTTCTGCTTCACCTTTACCTGCTCCAGTCATGGGCAGATGTCCTCAAAGCTGGAGCACAGGGCATGAACTTGGAGATATTGATGAGGATGGGGCAGAGAAAGTATGGACAGCTGAAGGGACAGCTGTGTGTGTGTCTGAGAATTAGCCAGGAAGAAACAGCAGAAGGAGGGCACATGCCCTGCCATGGCACAGCTACCCTGAGCTGGGTGGCACGGAGACCCTCCGCAAGCACCCTGCCTTGGCAGGGTTTGCCCTGCCTCACTCTCCCCTCTTCTAGCACAAAAACCCAAGGCAAGTCCCTCTCAGCCCCGTGTTAAACCCTTGCCTGGCAATAAACACAGCGCTTGGGCTGCAGGGACAAACTCCCAGCTGATGTACAACTCACTGTAACAGCACCATTTACACCCACAAAGATCCCCAGTGCAGCCCTGGAGCCAGGGCTAGCAAAGGGAATGGAGACGTGGAATAAATCACTGGTGGGCAGGCAGGGGACTGCGAGGGGAAAGGCTTATGGAGAGCTTTATTTTAGGGGTCAAAAGAGTGTGACAATGTGGAGACGAATAGCCTCAGATAATGAATGATAGCCCGGACGGCACGCCGGGGAGCTGGAATCTAAGCACTTAAAACCGGATAAAGACAGGCTGGGTGAAATTCTTAATAGATTTAAATAGTTCATGTTTCGACAGATACCTGGGCTTTCCAAGGCTGGGTCCCAGTTCTGTGCCTGTAATGAATCCCCCACCCCCTCTGGTATCCTGCAAGGCACCGTCTCTGCCTTTGATGAGGGCACCATTACAAATAGGGGTTTTGTCCCTGCTGTGTCCGGGCCACCATTCAGGGGGGACACTGTAGGGACCCTAAGGCTTTTAATTAAATTTGACTTATTGAAGGGGTCTGGAAGCCACTAAGCCCCCTTGCCCACCCCTCAGGCATGAAAGCTTCCCAGGCAGTGGGCTGGGGGTGAGGGGAGGCAAAGTGCAACTCTCACCACAGGACCCGTGCACCCTGTACTCCTGGGGATCCCCCAGCTGCTGCCTCCAGCACACTTGTGTGCCCAAACCCTGACAGTATGTGGGTGCCCCGGTCTGGACCAGAACAGCCAGCGAGCAGCAATTCCAACCCAAGTGGCGCCTGGGTGTAGGGGACACTTTTGTCGCCAAGCTGGGGGGAGACTGCCCCCGGAGATCGAGATACCGTGCTCGCCCTCCTGCTTACCCCCCCGGGATGTCCTACTCACCACCAGAGCCCGATGATGTTAGCGGGGCAGAGGAGGATGAAGAAGAGCCCCAGCTGGGTCCGGGAGGAAGGCAGCATCCTGCCAGGACTGAGGAAAGCGTCGAGCTCGCTCCACGCCGCTGGCCGGGAGCCGGGCACCCCCGAGGTCCGGCCGGGGCCCCGGCGGGTGGGTGCCCGCTGTGTCCCTCCGCCGGGCCGGGCCGGGCCGGGCCGGGCCGGGCAGGCAGCGCGGCCGGCGGGGCCGTCCGGGCCGGGCTGGGCTGGGCTGGGCTGGGCAGGCACCTCCGGGCGGCTGGAGCGCGGCGCGGAGGCTGCTCCGGAGAAGGAGGAGGGACGGGGCTGCGAAAGCATCTGCTCCGACAGGGAAACCGGAGCCCGGGGGACGGACAGGGCGGGCCGGGCGGGGGGACTCCCGGGTGCCAGGCTTCGTTCCCAGCGCAGAGCCACGGACACGATGCGGGCACGGGCACCCTCCGGGAGAGGACGGTGGCCGCAGCCCGCCTGGCCCCGCGTCCCGCCGCCGCGTTTGAACGCGCAGCCCTTTTTGCGGATCTGGCTGGCACAGCCCTGCCCCCGAAGCCCCGGACCTGCTGCGGACCTGCTTGGCACGGATCTGCCTGGCAAAGCCCTGCTTGGCACAGCCCTGCCCGGCTCCGCTCGGGGTCCTGCCGCAGCCCTGTCAAACCCGACCTGGCCTCGAGGTGTCCCCGACACCTTCCTGTCACACTCCTGCCCGACCCTGGCACCCCTGGCATGGCCTTGCCCAAGCCTGGCGCCCCTGTGTTGCCCCCAGCACAGCCCTGCCTGGCCCCTGTCCCTGTCTGGGCTCTCCTGGCACAACCCTGGCCTGTCCTCAGACCATACTGTCCCATCTGGGAAAGCTGGAGGAGTGACCCCTCACAAGCATCTCCCCACACTTAGCTCCAGCACTCTGGAGAGACGCCTGGGGCAGAGGGACACGCAGGAGAATGATCGAGCCAGCCCTAGGAGCAAGGAGACCAGGAGACCAGGAGAGGAGTGTGGTGAGGGACATCTTGTTTATGGTGATTTCATTTCAGGGGCTGGGGACCCAGAGCAGACACAGTTCCCGGCACCAGCTCATAACAGCAGGAGCAGCAGGAGCTGCCTGGGGCAGGAGGAAGCTGATGTGCCCAGAAGGTAGCAGGGGACCACACAAGGGCTGTGCAGCTGGGGACAGGAGGAGCCCACCTGCCACACCAATTCTCCCCACAGAGGAGCCTCAGGAATGGTTTTCCAGAGCTCAGTCCAGTGCTCTGCATCTCTGATTCCTCTTGTACCATTTATGGCTCCCAGGAGAGGTTGGGCGTCAGCTCCCAGCCCTGCAGCATCTGGGCCACGGATCCTGGGAGAGGATCTACCCTGGGGGGAGTCTCACCAGATCTCTGTACCCAGCTCCGTGGAGCAACCAGCCAGCCCACTAGGTTAGCCCAAGGGAAAGGAGGTGTCTTTCACCGTGATGGACAGTGCAGAGCACCCTTGCTGCTGGTGAGATCACCCCTCCCTCCAGCAGCTATTTGCACTCTGTCCTCCCTCATGGCCTCCCATACCCTGCCCATCGCAAGCCCCTGGCTTGCCCATCATGTCCCCCTTGCCTTGATCACCCGTGGTTTCATCCCTTCACCTGGGCATGACTGCTCCCTGCTAACAGCATTCGGTGATGAATGACTCGGGCTTTATCAGCGCCTTGGCACAATGCTCTCCCTCCTGGGCATAGGAGGGAAGAGACTCCCACCACCTCTGGAGGATTCACACCTGCTCCTTCTCTGCCCTCCCACACAGGAAATGGGCTCCTGGTCTGCACCTTGGCATGGTGACTAGCACTGGGCTGCCCTGGCCACAGTGTGGGGACACGGGGACACAGGGACACGGGCTCAGTCCCTGAGTTGAGCACTGCATCTGGGCTGCTGCACCATGCCTGTCCCTGTTGCCTTTGCCTTCACCCACCACCTCCATGTTAGCTGTCCTGCAGGGACCCCGTCACCTCTGATTTGGGGGACAGTCCGCAGCCGCAGCTGGTGGAGAGGGGACATCCCTGCTGCGGCTGGCCGGGGCTGAGCCGTGCCCGGGGGCCCAGCCCCTGCCGGCAGCACTCGCTCGCCGCAGCGCTCGGCTCATCTGCCGGCGTGTTGAAAGTGCCTGTTGTCCCTCCGCCCCTAGCGCCTGGCCTCCTCGCAAAGGCAGCGCGGGGCAGGTGAGAAGCCTTTATCTGATTTCCTAAGGGCAGAAAAATCCCTTTGATTTTGCCCCGAAGAGGGGAGCGGGGGGCGGGGGTGCCGTCTCGGCGAGCAGGTGCGGCTGGTGCTCAGCGACTCGCCTTATCATGTCAGCTCTGCGAGAGGCTGGAGGGGGCCGGGGGGCTGCCGTGCCCCCAGCACACTTAGGGGAGCTGGCCCCACTGCCTGGGTCCCAGGGCAAAGCCCCCTTAGAGGGGCTGGTGGGGCAGAGTGGACAAAGGTGGGCTTCTCGCCCTGTGTCTGGATCAGAGGAGCTGGGATGGGCTGTGTGCCAGGAGTTTGCCCCATTTCACAGCTTTTCTCACAGCTGCGTAAAAATTCTCCTTTAGCAAGGGGAAACTGAGGCACAGAGATGCTGAGACCTGCTTAAGCAGGTGGGGAGTGGTTGCCTGTTCGCTCAGCCCCTGTAATTTTCTTGCTTCCTTCCCTTCTGCAACAAGACCCAAAGGCACACGTACTTCAGGGGACAAGGTGACAGTGGTCATACTAATCCAGGGTGACAGGGATGCCACTGCCACTCTGAAGCAGCCTCCACCACCACAGCTGATCCTTTGTCTCTGCCTTTCCTCGCCTCTCGCAGCTCACTCCCCCCCCCAGCTTTTGTGTTATTACAAATTATAAAACAATTTTTTCCTGCCGTCCCGCATTCTTCTGCCTCCTGCAAGAATTTTAATGTATTTATTTTTGCTATCAGGGGAAAGCGCCGTGTTCCTCGGCCACCCCCAGGCAGCCCCGGCCCCACTTGGCCACTGATGGAAATTAATGATGGAGGTTGCAGGGGGAGAGCAAACACCCCTGCCCCCCTGCAACAGAGAGCTGGGGGGACTGGTGCCCCCCAACCAGCCATGTTTTTCCCAGTGGTGAAGGACAGAGAACTCAGCTGGGGTAGGGGTGATGGGATGTGGGGTCCCCAGCTGGGACTGGGGTCCCCAGGAGAAGTTGTTGGTTATGGACTGAGGAGGGGACAGTTATTGGGTGGCTGGGTTGGGCCAAGAGGTGCTTTGAGGTCCAGTTTTGAGGGTGCTGTGTTGGAGAATCATCCCCATATGTCAGTGTGACTTTGAAGTCCTTTTGAGGAAGAGGAGACCTCCCCAGGACTCCAGCCCACTCTGCCTCTTGTGATGGCATCCCTAGCGATCCTCAGCCTGCTTGTGAGACAAAGCATCCCCTGAGTGGCCCATCCTGCACCCCCACTGAACTCCCTCTGCCTCTAGGCTGGTGCCCTGGTACTGCGCTGAGGTCTGTCTCTCATTCCCAGCCATGCAGCCCCAAGGATGGGGGTGCCCTGCTCCAACAGCCCTCCTACCCCACAGGCACAAGGCTGGGGGGGGCTCTGGCTGCTGGGAGGGAGCGGACAGGGGAGGAAGTAATGGGCCTTTCCCGCTGTGGGGAAAGCGTGGCGATTTCCAACCCAAACACCCCGGCGCTCAGCGGCCGCATACTTTCCCAGCGTCCCTCCCCTCCTTTATTCCTGAGGACATTGGCAATCAAACCCACGTTGGCCTCCTCTGCTGCTCCTGCAGTGAGGTCATCGCGCTGTGTTTGTGACATCCCGGCATTTCCATGGCAGCGCGCTGTGATGTCATAAGCCCGGGTTGCGACCTCACAGCAGGAGGAGAATGATCTTATTAAAACAACACGGTCCCCATCCATGGCTGCTCGCAGCTGGGCGACTCCAGTGCGGGGTAGCAGCCAGCAGACAGGCCTGTGGCAGCCAGGGGGATGATGAGGATGGTGCCCTCCCTGGGGTTATGTCACCAGTGGGAGATGGTGGTGACACAGGGCGTGATCCAGCGCTCAAAGTGGAGGGTGGCCCCCAGGGCTGAGCTCCCAACTGATGCAAACAAACAAGCCACATGGTGCTAAAGTGACAGTGAGTCTGGGGACACCATGCTAGAACTTACTCCTCAGGGTCCCCCAGGCCTGGCCACAGTGCTGCCCACCTCTGGGACCAAGCGTCTGGGGCCTTATCGGGGTGCAGAGCCCTTTCACGTCAAGCTGGCAGGCGGCAAGCAGAGCTGATGAGGACCTGTCCCCAGATGACAGCAGCCCGGTGCTGACAGCGACTGTAGGGCCCATTCTTAAATTAGACAAGTCCCCCTCCCCCTGGCCAGCACTCCTGGCCCTGCCCCATGGCTGGACATAGCCTGGGACATCATGGCCCACAGCACTTCTCATGGCCATGACCCACACACACATGTGCACACACCTGTGAGCTCACACCATGCCCAGGGAGGGCTGGTCATCCCTTGGGCACTGACAGGCGGGAGATGGATGGATGGATGGATGGATGGATGGATGGATGGATGGATGGATGGATGGATGGATGGATGGATGGATGGATGGATGGATGGATGGGTGAATGGATGGATGGATGGATGGATGGGTAGCTCTCTGGCTGGACAGGTAAGGGGGCTGGATGGGAAGAGTAATGTATGCATTTGTTGATGGATGGATGGATGAGTGTACAGACAACTCAGGAGATGGATAGAGAGATGGCTGTGAGAAAGCTGCTTGCGAGTGTGGATGGATGGATGGATGGATGGATGGATGGATGGATGGATGGATGGATGGATGGACAGGAGAAAGGATGGCCCTAGCAGCACTCTTTAGCCTGTAACTCTGGACATTTTTGCTCTTTCCAAACAACCTAAGTTTCACACAGCATCTCTCCTGGGAGAGAAGGGAACGTCCACATCCCAAGGGGAGAAAATTTGCTGTTCTGGCTGCACAGCAATTTGAGGGCCCGACCTTGTGCTGCTGCAGCAGTGCGCCCTCACTGCTAGCACAGAATCCACTCTCCATTGGCCAAAGGGGAAACTGAGGCCAAGGAAACTGGTTTGCAGAGCAACAAAGCTGAAACCACTGCTCTTCAGGGAGGCATGGGTGTGTGGCCAGTCCCACTCGCTCCAGCTCCCCACACGTCCATCTGTCTGTCCATGGGAAGGACACGCATATCTGGGCTGCGAGCGATGCCGCTGTCCTTGGGCCCCCGGGGCTGTAAACATGATGTCATGTGGCACACACAGCTCACACAGCTCGCTCTGTGCACGGGTCCCCGCATGGGCTTCACAACTTCTGCGTGGGAGGCATCCACCATGGCCCACAGCCAAGGGAACTGGAGTCAGGAGATAAAATCAGGTTTGCTTTAGGCTGGAGCAAACAGCCTTTTGCGGGAGGAGTAAGGGACAGGGAGAGCAGATGGAAAAAGAGGAGACACCTCCCCATCTTGGAGAGTTTGGCAGGGAGCAGAGGTGATGTGGGAAACTCCAGGAAAGCCCAGCGCTGGTCTCGGGTCAGCTCCCTTTGCTCCTACTTGACTTAGAATAACTCCATAGGCACTTGAAGTCACTAATCAGCCAGGACCACTTGAGAGCAGCCTGGGGCTGCCTCCCGTCTCCTGTGATAACAGCATGCCAGCCCCGGGTTCTCTCCGGCATCCCACTCTCACGTCCTCGGGGGAAGGTCCTGGCCCACCAGGGTCCCATGGGGCACAAGGCAGGGGGAGCCTGGATCAGAGCCTTCTGCCAGCTGCTGAGCCCTCCATGGTGGTCATGGGGGACACACCACCATGCTGGTTTATTTGCTTCTTGTTTCAAAAGCTTTGTGCTGCCCCCAGGCCTCTGCCCAGGTCTGAGGGGTCAGACAGAGGGAACGGAGGGGAAGGAGACCTTTGGGAGAGGGCCAAGAGGGTCCCACTTGAACTCTTTGTGTCGGAGAAGAGCAGCTGTCTCCAGACCTGGGATCTGTGCACATTCCTCTTGATCTCCCCATGTCCCCCTTTGCAGCCCCGCTGGCCCCAGCGTGGCTCATGACTCAGGCAGTGACAGTGTGGTGACACACAGTTGATGTAACAGGCTATCTCCAGTTCAGTGCTCTGGGCTGTTTACAGTCCTCAGACCCAGGATCAGCCTTCTCACAGCCTGGGCTTTCCTGGGGATGAGTCAAGGGATGCCCTCCCCTGGGACACCCCACCTCCTCCTCCCATCTGTGGGAGAGCAAACTGGGGTCAGTGGATGCGGCTCTGGGAAAGATTTCCAGCTCTGGGTGACTCTGCAAAGTCACATAAAGGAGGGGTCCCTCCCTCTGAGAAGGACCAGCAGGCAGGACCCTCCATAAGCAGCGTGTGGTGGATGGCTGAGGGACAGAGAGGCAGGGGGTCCCACAGTGCCTGACTCGGCACCCACAGGTCCTGGCAGGGAGATGAGGTCGGACCTGACAATGGCTCTGTGGGATGAGTACAGTCACAGCATCCCTGGGGCAAAGTGACACACAGGATGTGACCTGCCACCCCCAGCTCCACATCCCCGCGGCTGAAGACAGCATTTGCTCTCCTGTCTCTGCTGCGCTTGTTGCCAGGCTGGGCTGGCCCCGCACTGCGGGACCTCCCGGGATCTGGCCGTGTCCCCGGTTCCGGGCGGCATCCTCCGGCCTGGATGGGTCATGGCCCAGCCTGTTCCCTTCGGAAGTCCCCGCCGGGAGACTGAGAGGGGCTGATTCACCCAACCCTCCCGCCCCCCCCCCAGCACCGCCTCCCCCACAACCCTGGCAGCGGCCCCGCCGGTCTCCGCCGCCGCTCCCGCCGTCCGAGGACGGGGAGCACAGCCTAGCGGCAGGAGCGGGAAGGAGCCGGGATAACGGGGCCCCGCTCCGCGTCCCGAGCAGGTTGCGGGGCACCGGGGACCGGCCTGGGGAGTCGCTGCGGTGGTACAGCCTGTCCTTCCACAAGGCCTAGTGCGAGGTCCTGAACACAGGTCGGGGCGACCCTAGTACCGGTTTTGTCTGCGGGATGGATGGATGGATGGATGGATGGATGGATGGATGGATGGATGGATGGATGGATGGATGGATGGATGGATGGATGGATGGATGGATGGATGGATGGATGGATGGATGGAGAGAGTGCTGCCCTGTGGCGGATCAAAACCAGTAAATGAGCCGACAATGTGCACTTGCAGATCACGTCTGAGACTGGAAAATAAGGAGCGTGCCCAGTAGGGCAGGGAAGGTGGTTGCTCCTGCTCCACTCCACACTTGTGAGAACCCACCTGAAGTAGAGCAGCTCTGGGGTCCTCAGTGAGAGACATGAACCTGTTGGAGCAGGTTCAGACGAGCCAGTCAAGGCTACAAAATGACTGGGGGGCTGGAGCACCTCTCCCATGAAGACAGGCTGAGAGATTTTTGTTGTGCAACCTGGAGAAGGCTCAGGAACATCTTATTGCAACCTTTCAACATGTAAACGGGCTTAGAAAGATGGGGAGAGACCTTTTACCAGGAGCTGTAGTTTTCACTCTTTTTGCAAGAGGCAATTGTTTTAAACTGAAAGAGGTCGCAGGGTTCCACTGCCCAGCAAGGGGAAGCACAGCAGGCTGGGAGAGGCCAAGGCATCCTCTGCCGGGGGGAGTGAGAGCTACAGGGTCTCAGTTTCCCAGGCCGGGAGCTCACAGAAGTCCTCGGGCAAGGGCTCTCCTGGTGCACCGGCTCTGAACCCGGCCGGGGCAGGGCAAGCGACAGAGCTGGCTGCGAGCAGCCATGAGATGGCAGCAGGCGCTTGCTCTTGGCTGTCCCAGCCTGGGGTGCCTCAGGGGTGTCTACAAGCACGGGGGTGCCCGTCCCGACCCCGCTGGCAGGGAGCACACAAAGCGTCAGCCTGGAGCCCAGCGTGGGACACTCCCAGTGCCCTGGTGAGACAGGACCGAGGGCAAGAACAGCCACTCACGGGGCTCCCAGGTACCTGCCCAGCCTCACGCAGCCTCCCTGGCCAGGACCTTGTACCCAATGCCCGATAAGGGCGGTTAATGATCAGCACTGGTGTCCCATGGCGTGGGACACCCCTGGAGTGACACCTGGACAGGGTCCTGCCTGCCCCACTGTCCCAGGCTGGCCAGAGCAGACACGTCCTGCACGCATGGTCCCAGACACCCAGCAGGGTCCTGCTCATGGGCTGGACAGCTTGGCCTGCACCAGCCTGAGGCAGGAGCTGGCACCGTTCTCTCCCTGGCATGAAAAGATACCAAATCTCCCTCCAGTTTGGTGCCAGCAGCCACAGTGGGCTTACCAAGGTCTCCCCACCCGTGGCCCTGGCTGGCAGTGCCTGGAGGAAGTGGTGAGAAAGAGCCTGGGACGGTTTGGACCCGGCTCCCCACAGCACCATCCTGCCCTGCTGGGGGACAAGGCAGACATAGGGAGGTGACAGGCAGGGAACAGAAGCAGGGCAGGAGGGCTCAGTCCAGGACGGCAAGCAGACCTAAAGAGCAGCCCAGTGGCAAACCTAGAGCTGATGCAAGGTGTGCAGGGTCTGGGATGTGAAATCCAGTGCCAGAGTCCAATGCTAGTGCTGGCACACGTTGTGCCCGGGCTGGTGCTGTGCCCAGTCCTCGTGCCCGTGCCTGGTGTGCAACGCCCAGCACCCACTGCCTATGAGCAATGCCCAGGATACAGCAGCACCTGGTGCCACAGGCTCCATGGTGCCAGGACGCTGTGCCTGCCGTGCCACGCCAGTGCTGGCTGCTTTGTGCATAGCTCCACCAGGCACAACACCTGGCACCCAGTACCTGCTACATGGCACTGGGCACCGCTGGTGCCATTTCCAGCACCCAGCACCCGCTGTCTGCTCTGTGATGCTGCTGAGCAGTCACCACTGTCCAGTACCCGGTGTACGGCTCGCGGTGCCCAGTGTGCCGTACCGAGTACGTAGCACGCTGCAGCCGGTCTCCACGGCCCGGTGGAAGGTGTGCCGCAGCCGGCGCACGGCGCACGGTACGGACTGCCCCGTGTCCGGTCCCCGCTGAGCAGCAGCCGGTACCCCGCATCCAGAGCGCAGCACTCGGGGCCAGTACCCGTTGCGCAACGCAGCGGGTGCGCGATTCTCCTTCCCGGTGCGCGGTACCCGGTGCGCGATGCTCGGTCCCCGGTGCCCGTGCCCGGTCGCCGCCCCCGCGCCGCCCCCCGCACCGCCCCCGGTGCCGCCCCCCACCACCCTCGGTGCCTCCCCGCCCCGCCCCGTCCCGTGCGCTGCCGACGGAGCATGGCGGGCCCGAGCGGCGGGGCCCGGTGGCCGCTGCTGCCGCTGCTCCTGCGCCCCCGCCCGCCGCCGCCGCGCAGCAGCCCGGGACCGCCGCGCAGGACCGGGGGCTCGGCGGCAGCGGCGGCGGGGCCGGCGCGGCTGAAGGGACCGGAGGAGCTACCGGGGCCGGGGCTGCTCCGTACTTTCGTCTGGCTGTTCCTGCGGGGCTACCTGCTGCACACGCACCGGCTGCAGGTGCGCCGGGGCAGCCCGGCCCGGGGCTGCGGGCGTGCGGGGCT
Source organism: Camarhynchus parvulus (assembly GCF_901933205.1). NCBI lineage: Eukaryota > Metazoa > Chordata > Aves > Passeriformes > Thraupidae > Camarhynchus > Camarhynchus parvulus. The sequence goes on from NC_044577.1 coordinate 22,479,917, forward strand.
CGGGCTGCGCGGGGGCCTGCGACCCTGCTCGGGGGCGTACGGGGGGAGGAGGGTTCGGAGGGGTGCGTGGGATGGAGGGGCTGCCGGGGGGGCTGCAGGGAGGGTGCTGGACCCGGGGGGCTTTGCAAGGGAGGGAGTGGTGCGGGCCGGGGACAAGGGGAGGTGCGCTCCGGGGAGGGGGTGAGCTGCCGACAAGTGACGGCAGGGAGTTGAGCGGGGGCGGCAGTGCAGGGGAGCAGAGGGGCTGGGCGGTGGGGGGCACCCGGCGCCGTAGGGTGATGCTGGGGCCAGCAGGCAGAGAGGGGCCAGCAGAACCGAGTGACCTCGGGAGGGTCCGGCCAGCCCAGGGCTGCTCCAGCATCCCCGAGTCGGCCGGGCAGCTGAGGGCAAAGGTTCGGGGGCATGTCACAGGGTCCTGGCATCCCTGGGCTCCTGGCTGTGACAGCTGGAGGGAGCAGCGGTTTTGGGTGCAGGTGACTGAGCAGGATTTTGGGCAGATGATACCAAGACAGGGGAGGGGTAGGCAGAGGTATTTGTTTTCTTCTATCAACACTTCCTCATACGTCGGATGAAGCAAGCAATGGGCTTGGCTGGCTGCAAGCCAGGCGACATCTTCCAGCGCCCTGGAGCTCTGAGAGCCCGAGAAGCGTGCGGGATCAGGCCTCCCTGGCACTCCAGAGCACCAGGCACTGCTGGTTGGAGAAGGGGCTGTCTCAGGACAGTGGGATTTTGGGGTGTAGGCACTGGAGATCCCTCCTGCCCTTGGGACACAGCCCGGCTTTGCAGAAAGATGCCCACATTCTCTGGAGGTGCCTTTCCCCAGATCCAGGCAGCTCTAGCTCCTCACAGCCCAGCTCTCCAAGGCCTGCACTGTGTCAGGACCTGGCTGCCAGCAGATGCTGGTGGGCAGGCTCCAAGCCGGGGCACAGCTGCCCCATGCCCACAAGCTGCCTGCATACCGGGGCAGCCATCCCTCCCCCTCCTCCTGCCACCATGCACGAGGAACGAGGAACGTCTCCCCGTGGTGACGAATCCAGCTGAATCCAGGCACAGGCTGCGATGCAGACAGTCACCAAGGGAGATTGTACCACGTGCATCCCTGCAGCCACGGGGAATGGGGACCAGGGCTTGCCTGCCAAGTCCCCTGCATCCCCCCCATGCTTGGCCATGCTCTGCAGGGGCTCTGGCAGTGCCTGGGTGGGATGGAAAGTGGCCTTTGGACATGGCCCTGTGCAGATCCACTTGGAAAGGGCTGCCCAGCTGTCCCCAAGGGATGCACTTGGAGGTCACGGTGCTCCCGGCCAGGGCAGCAGGCATGGCACCTGTGGCTGGAGACAAGGAGAAGGCACCTGCAGCCAGCAGAGCCCAGAGCAGGGCTGATGTTGGTGAACATCCCCTAGCTGGCTGGTGAGCCTGTGGCCCCAGGGCCATGCCCTGGACGTGACAGCCTGTTCTGGGTGCAGCCCGGTCATGCCCTAGCCTGGTGCTACCCTTCCACTGCTGATCATTAACCACCCTTACTGGGTGGTGAGTTCAAGGACCCACTCAGCAACTGTTGTCTCCAGATTAAGCAGAGCTGGGGCCGTGCTGGAAGCAGCAGGACTTAGTCCTACTGGTGGTTGCTGCAATGGTCCTGCATCTCAGCACACTCCTGTGCTTGGCAGTTGTCTCTGTCCCTGCTGTCCCTTCTTGGTCATCCGTCCCCAGAAGACCCACCAGGCTGTCTCTGCATCTCTGGGGTGGGTGAAGGATGTGCCAGTCTGTGCTGAGGGGTCAGTGCCTGGTGTACTTAATGCTGGGAGAGGAAATGAGCGTGGAGACACCTGCCCAGGCCATCTGCAGAGCACTTCAAGGATACTGCCAGCTTGGGGCTGTCAGAGACAGGTGCATGAGCTGAGGTGTTGCTGAGGGGTCCATGGGATGGGTGCAGATAGGCAAATTCAGGGCTGGAGCAGGGAGGATCTGACCCAGCTCGTCCCATTGACCCTGCCATGCTTTGTGCATCACAGGTGATATCCCGACGCCTCTATGGACCTATCTGGAAGTCAACCTTCGGACATTATAGGAACATCAACATTGGGAGCCCAGTGGTGCTGGAGCAGCTGCTGCGGCAGGAGGGCAAGTACCCCATGCGGAGCGACATGGCGCTGTGGAAGGAGCACCGGGACACTCGGCGCCTGCCCTACGGACCCTTCACCGAGTGAGTCCCGCCCTGGCTGCGCCCTCTGGGCCAGCAAACATCTCCTGCCCCGTCCCTAGGTGCAGGGCCCAGGTGCCAGTTGGCATTACTCCCACTCCTGTAAGCTGTCTGTCCCCACCAAGTAGAAGAGCACGGCCATGGCGGGTGGAATGACCCCTGGGATGGCTCCAGCCTGGGGTGGGGAGTGTGTGCACAGGGACTGGGGAACTGCTGCCAGCAATGCCCCCTGCCCATCCGTGTCCTCGGCGCTGAACCTTGTCCCCATCCAGGGAAGGGGAGCGCTGGTACCGCCTGCGCCAGGTCCTCAACAAGCGGCTGCTGAAGCCCTCGGAGGCGCTGCTGTACGCGGATGCCATCGGGGAGGTGGTGTCAGACCTGATGGTGCGCCTGCGGGAGGAGCGGAGCCGCAGCCCCTCGGGGGTGCTGGTGGGGGACGTGGCCAACCTGCTCTACCGCTTTGCCCTGGAAGGTAGGGGTGTCCTCTCCCTCACCCCTGCCCTGTCCCACCATTCCCATTCCTCCAGAGGTCTGGATGCTGTTTGTCCCCTACAGGCATCTCTTACATCCTCTTCGAGACCCGCATCGGGTGCCTCAAGCAGCAGGTCCCTGCTGAGACCCAGCACTTCATTGACTCCATCAACCTCATGTTCAAGAACTCCATCTTTGCCACTGTCCTGCCCCGATGGAGCCGCAAGGTGCTGCCCTTCTGGGACCGTTACCTGGACAGCTGGGACACCATCTTCGCCTTTGGTGAGCAGTGACGGTGGGGGTCCAGTGTGGTGGCACTGGACTCTCTAAGGACTCTCAACAGCAGGGCAGTCCCTGGCCAAATCTCTTTTTGGCAGCCGTCGCTCTGTCAGCTCTGGTTCCTACTCTCTGTCCCTGCAGGCAAGAAACTGATTGACCGAAAGATGGAGGAGCTGGAGGGGCAGGTGGAGCATGGCACGGAGGTGTCTGGCTACCTGAGCTACCTGCTGGCCAGTGGCAGACTCAGCCTGGATGAGGTCTATGGCAGCGTGGCCGAGTTGCTGCTGGCTGGTGTGGACACGGTGAGGGCCAGGCAGTTGCTGTCAGGGGATCCTTGCTGTGCTCCATGCTCAAGGGAACCCATGGAGCCATGCTCCATCCAGCCCTTGCGAGCTCTGGCCCAGTTGGGGCTGATGCTCCACAGGGGCAAACCCTCAGGGATTGGTCAGTACAGACCCTGTCCTCTGCTCCCTGCCTCCCTCTCCCCTGTGCTTGCTGCCTCTCACCCCTGACTTTTCTGCATATCAGAGCAGGGGCTTTCTGGTGCCGTACTCATGCTGTGCTTGGCACAAGGCTGCTCAGGTACTGGCCCCAGTTAATCCCTTCACTCCCCCTGGTGCTCCACTCCCCAGACCTCCAACACGCTGTCCTGGGCTTTGTACCACCTCTCCCGGGACCCAGACATCCAGGAGACCCTGTACCAGGAGCTGAAAGCTGTTGTGCCTCCCGACCGGTTTCCTGCTGCTGAGGATATCCCCAAGTTGCCGATGCTTCGGGCCATTATCAAGGAGACTCTGAGGTAAATCCCAGCCTTGTCCCTGCCCTGAGGTCCTGGTCACCAGCCCCTTCTCCAGGGGGGATGCACCAACCAGGCAGGATGCAAGGCTGGATTTCAGTCCCTCTGGACTGCAAATATCCACCTCCCCCCCGGGGACCTGCTGAGCCTTGTCCTGCCTGTGTCTCATCTTGCCCTTTCTGGGATCTCCAGATGAGTTCTGCTCCCCCACTAAATCTCTCCATATCCCAGAGTCTACCCTGTGGTGCCCACCAACGCCAGGGTCTTCTACGAGAAGGACATTGTCATCGGAGACTACCTCTTCCCCAAGAATGTGAGTGGGGGCCGTGCTGTGGGGACCCCCTCTGCACTCAGTGGGGTCATTAAACCCCAATTCCTGCCTGCAGACCCTCTTTGTCCTGGCGCACTACGCGATGTCCCATGATGAGACCTACTTCCCTGAGCCCGAGCGGTTCCTGCCCCAGCGCTGGCTCCGGGGACACGGCTCCCCTCACCACCCCTTCAGCTCCATCCCCTTCGGCTACGGGGTCCGTGCCTGTGTCGGGCGCCGCATCGCTGAGCTGGAGATGCACCTGGCCCTTGCCAGGGTAAGTAGGGATCCCTTCACTTCGGGATCTTGCCATGAGCTGGGATGGGCGTCCCAGGGAGTCCCCGAGGCACTGCCAACCCCCCTTCTCCCCACAGATGATCCAGGCATTTGAGGTGCGGCCGGACCCCCGTGGCGTAGAAGTGACGTCTGTGTCCCGCATTGTCCTGGTGGCTGACAAGCCCATCAACCTGGAATTCATCGCTCGCCCGGGAGCCCCCTGACTGCACATCCACCCCCACCCTGGGTGCCAAGTGGAGATCCCCCTTACTGCCCCACAAGGAGGACAGGAAGGCAAACCCCTTCCCTGGCCAGCTTGGGCCAGGGGGCTCACAGCCCCACCGTGGGAAAGGTGGAGGGGATGAGAGATTGCCCCCAAATCACCCCTGGCCACAAGTAGCCCCTTGCCCAAAATCAGAAGGAGGCTTGGGGAACTGCTGTGCCTTTGACACACTGCAGGGGGGTTGTGTCCCCAGCATCCCATGCCCAGCTGGGCTGTGTCAGGAACCTGGAAGCTCCTTTGGGGCTGGGGGAAAGCAGGGAGGGGGCTTGCAGCCATTCGGTGTCTCCTTCGTCCTGTCCTTGTGTAGCTGCGCGTGGATCTGTGCCTGGAGCCAGGACATCTGGGTCCTCTCTGAACAGCTGACCTTGGCCTCAGAAACTTCTCTGTGCCTCACTTCTCCCCTTGCCCCCAGAGGAGGGTTGAATGCTGGTGGTGTTTGGGGTTTGCGCCTTTCCCAAGGGACAGAGCCAGCCCTGGTCCTGGGAAAGCACAGCAATGACACATTCCTCGTGATGGGAGGAGGCCTGTCACCACCCAGCACTGGTATTGCATCCCCTGGCAGAGCCAGCCAGCTCAGGAGGAGTGTTTAGTTCCAGCCGTTATTGCACTGAGATGCTGATATGGGGTAACAGGAATGGCAGGGCTTGGTGCAGGCAAAGCAGGAGGAGAAAGATCAGCTCAGCATCCCCTACCCCCAAGGCAGGACCATTGCAAGGCTCACAGCTGGTAGCTGCCACCGGCAGGGCATGCATTGCCATTTGCCCAGAGGCCTCGAGGGATGGGGCATGGGACATTTTTAACAGTGAACCCCTCATACTTTCCTTCTTCTTGGACTGAGGGAGGCAGCAGGCAGAAACCTTGCTGGTACCAAAGCTTCTGTCCCTCAGCGTATCCCCGAAGGGACCTGCACACCACCAAGATGATTAAGACTGCATGCCCTGTGTCCCCATCCCCTTGGTTCTACCCACATGTGCCAAGGTACTACTCTGCCAGTGCCCAACTTGCTGGCAAACAGCCAGTACTCCTTCCCCAGCCTGGTTCTCTCCAGAGGAGTCATGCTCAGCTTTACCCCAGAAAGGCAAGAGGCAGTTCTTGGATCAGGCTGTTTTGTTACAGCAAGGCTGAACAGACTAACAAATAAATAAATACCCCCTGCCCACCCCAAAACGTGCACAGGGTCTCCATGCAAGTGCCCATCCTGCTGCCAGCTCTGGCACAGGCTGTGCCTCTGCCAGAGAGCTCCAGCCCCGTGTGACCCTAAAATAAAAAAGCCTGTGTGTGCAGCTGAGCCTACGCTACCAGGCACCGAGCACAGACAGCGGGACTGTGTTCACTAGGAGGGAGCCACAACAGAAATGCTCAGATCCATCAGCAGGATGGCAGAGGGTGGCCAGGTCCTCTGGCGCTGTATGGGTCTCTGCCCAGCTGCAGGCATGTTGCAGCCCCTCAGCATAGTGCCCACTGAACATCACTGTGTGCTCACTGGCAGGAGGCACCCCTGGGTCCCGTTTTCAGTGTCTCTGCCTCTCCAAGACCGGCAGGATCTAGCCCTGGACTCAAGACGAGCCTGAGGACTGGGGTGAACAGGCATGTCCTCCCCACAGAGAGCCTTTGGGCCCAAGCCTCCTTCTCACAGGTCACGCAGGAGATCCCCAAGTCAGACAAGACAGTGGCATTTTCCTGGTGTCTTCAGAGTGAGGATCGGTCGATGCCTATGGGACAAGAGAGCGTGTGAGACATAACCCCCAATCAGTGCTGGACTGGCCACCCTGTGACATGGCCCCTCCAGCCCTCCCAGTGGACACTGGGGTCTTTCCTCCAGTCCTTGCTTGTATGCAAGCCCTGGGGTAGGAGGGAGAGAAGCTTGGCTGGCATGGGACATCTCAGTGGCCCCCTGCAGCTCCTGATACAGCCGCCCCTGTGGGCATCAGGGACAGGGTGAGCAAAGGCACTGTGATGGGAGGAAGGGGGCAAGGGGGATATCCTGTTTGTGGCTAACACACACCATTCCCAGTCCCCTTCTGTGCAGAGCAGCTGGGCACTGCTGGGGGAACTGGTAGGCACAGGCCTGTCCCAACCCGTTGCCCACCACCTCCCCAAAAAGCATAATTACCTTTGGGAAGCAGCTGGGAACTGGAGCCAGCTCCCTCCTCCTCATTTCACCCCTAAAGAGGTGCCACAGGTGGTGCCAGGACCATGCCCATCCATAGCCAGTGAGGATTCACCAGGCAGTGGGTGAGCAGAGCTGGCTGCAGGTGGCCAGGCAGTGTGGTTCCAGTGCCACCTGGGAGTGAGCCCTGTCTCTGGAACAGACAGTTCTGGGGCTGCTGCAAGTGGAGGGGTTGGGGGGCTCTGCCAGCTGGGGCCCATGGGCTGGCCACATTTTATTTATGGCTGGTGGTGGGCAGCAGGTCTGGGGTGTGTGAGTGGGGGTCTGTCTGCTCTGTGTCCCTTGGGAATGGCACTGGAGGTGCTCAGGTCTCAGGAGGTGAATGAGGCAAGATCAAAAATAGGCTTTTATCTTGGGGTGCATCACACCCCAAAACCCTCATCTAGCCCTAGGCCCAGGGACCTGCAAAACCTGCATTCCACACGCTGCCTGAATGGGGTTCTGGCGGAGTGTCTCCATGGAAGGTGCCCCATCCTTCCTCACAGTCACCAGGGATCCCCTGTGATCCTTGTGTACCCCTGGGACAAGCAGCATCTGGGTCCTGCTGTCCCCACCTGGGCACCCAGTACTGCCAGACCCCAGCCCCAGCCTCCTCCATCCCCCAGGACCACTTTGGATGGGGCAGAGGCAGAGGCAGGTGACCCAGCAGCAGGGAGGGGACAGGCACACAGCAATGCGGGGTGGCGCCTACCTGAAGTGGAGAGAAATTGAGGGTGCAAGTGGAGAGAGATGGAGCACCGTGGGCTAAGAGTTAAGAGCATCAATACCTGCAGGAGTGAGCACAAGGGCCTGCAGGATGTCAGAGAGGGAGACAATGCCCCGCGGGTAGCGGTTCTCATCCACCAGAACCAGGCGATGGACCTGTGGGTGCAGGCAGAGCATCAGGGGCAGGCTGGGCAGTTGGCAGCCATGGCTGGTACATGGCACCCTGGCCACTCACCTGCTCCTTGGCAATGCGGTCAATTATGTCCTCCATGGGTTCGTGGGGGTAGCAGGTGAGGACCCCCTCCAGGCAGACACTGCGCTGCCGCAGCGCCTCCCTCACACTGATGTCCAGGTTGTTGTAGGTCTTCTGGGCTGCCAGGTGCTGTGATAGATGTGTCCCCATTCAGTGCCCCAAGGTGTCATTGCACCCCATTGTGCCACCAGAGAGGGGACACCGAGCCCAGGAGATGCACAGAGCAAATGTGCACTGGCACGTGCATGACAATGCATGTGGGGCAGGTTGGCACGGGCACAGACAGGTATAAGCACCCCACCAGTGCATGCAAGGGGCCAAACTTGAGCCTGGGCATGCACACACGTAGGGTACTCACAATGACATCAAACCGCGAGTACAGGCCAACCACCTGCCCTGCAAAGAGAAACAGAGCAGGGGCTGCAGAAGGAGCCCTAGGGACCACCTGCCATGTTCCTCCCACACCCAAGGGGCAGCCCAAGGGCCAGGAGAGGGGTTTTGGGCAGGGATGGTGCTGGAGCTGCTAGCAGAGGGAGATGAGGATGTCACTTTTTCCCTCCCCAGGTACCAGCATCATTGATGACAGGCAAGGCGGAGACACGGCGATCCACAAAAATCTCCAGGGCAGTGTGGACTGGGGCAGACTCAGCCACGACGGCCAGATCACGGAAGGTGCCAATGCACAGTTCCTGCACTGTTTTCTTCAGGAAGCGTGGCTTGGGGATGGTAGAAGCCTTCAATGGGACAGGGCAGGGCTGGGCTGGCACCTGCATGTACCTTGACACCCTTGCCTGTGACACCAGCCATGAGTGTGCACAAACAGCCCCAGCACTCACAAAGATGTGGAGGAACTTGAGGATGCGCTTGTGCGTCAGGATGTGCAGGACATTGCCCGAGACAGGCTCAATGACAGGCAGGCGGTGGATCTTGTGCTTGATCAGGGAGTAGACAGCATCGAAGAGGCTGTGGGTGATGCGGACACCGTGGTGGGACAGGGCTGTGTTCAGGTGCACACACACCCCCACTCCAAGGGGTGTGCTCTCCCTCAGTGGACAGGCTCTCACCTATTGTCCGGAGAGATGTAGACCAGTGGCTTGAGGGAGCCCTGCAGGTACACCTCTGCCAAGGGAGAGAGCTATGAGAGGAGGTCCTCCAGCCCTCTCTTGCAGACCCACAATCCCAGAGCCCACCTCCATGCCCTGTGTGACAACATCAGCCCAGCCACCCACATGATTTTTACCTCTCCAGGTCTCAATCTTGTGCTCCTCCACCTCGTAGATCTGCACCTGGTGGCAGGGAAATGCCCTGGTCATGGTGGCTCCATGGGTGGCTGAGGGCACTCTGAGACACTGCCCCCTTCCTTGGGCATCGTGCCCCATCACCCAAACACAGGGATTACATTTTGGGGGCCAAGCAGGGGAGCAACAAGTAGATGCTGATATGGCCCGGAATCATCCCCTGGTCATTGTCTAGCGATTAAGAAGGGACCAGCAGTGGTGGGGACAGCCACTCCCTGTGCCATGCGTGTCCTGATCCCCCAAGCCCTCCTCGTGGCACTCACCAAAGGTGAGCGGTAGTAGCGGTGGAGGATGTTGATGAAGTCGGTGATGGTGAGCATCCCTGTGGAGACACGTGGGGCTGGCAGCGCTGCCTGTACCCGGCTCTGCCAGGCAGGGGGTGGGGCCAGGCATTGCTTCTGCCACTCACCCACAAAGCTCTGCGTCTTGCTGTCCCAGAGAGGGGCAGCACGAACCCCGTTGGCCACCAGTGCCAAAAAGGCTTTCTTGATCTGCTGGCAGAGTGCAGAGGGGTTCAGAGGATCCCAAGCCTGCTTCTTCACTGCCCATCCCCACTCATCCCCCAGGTTATCACCTCCAGGGAGATGTCAAAGACAACGAGCTTGCAGCTGGTGGGGATGGCATCATAGCAGCAGTGGCTCCTCAAAAAGTGCATATAGACCTCAGCATCAGGGGTCTGAAACTCGGTCTCTGGGCCCAGCCCCAGTATCTCATTTCCCAGTGTGAAGGTGACAGGTCTCCTGTATTCTTCCTCCTCCTCTTCCTCCTCCCTGGGGCATACAGCCTTTGGAAACCCTGCAGGCAAAGTCACCCCAGCCCCAGCCAGTAAGCTGAGCTTCTGGGTCTCAGCTGCTGGGTCTCAGCACCCTCCTGCCTGGGGGGAGCAGGGGATGCTGCCAACAGAGCCCCCCTGTTCCCTATTCCACAGGGGCAGCACATAGCAGTTCTCCAGCCTGGGGCAGACTCCAGCTGAGGAGAGGGGTATGGGCAGGGTGGGCAGAGGACCAATGCACTTGTCACATGGTAAGGCAGTCCCCCCTCCTACATACCTAGACTCTTCCTGCTACCCACCTTCCTCCTCAGGGCACGCAACAGCATCCAGCAGCGCCACCTGAGAGGGCACACAGTGAGCAGGGGTCAGCAGGAATCAACCCAGTTTTTTCCCCACCTGCCTGAACCCACCCAGTTGCTCTGGCCCACCCAAGCCAGGCAGAGAGAACTGTCTTTTCAGGGTGGGGATGTGGGCACCTCTCTTCAGCCCAGGACCCCCAGAGCCTGCAGTCTCCACGGCAGCTCCAGTCCAGGACACCCAGCTTGTTCTCCTGCTCTGGGGAGACAGCAGGGGTCTCCAGAGCAGGACAAGGCATGGATGGCAGGACCTCCTGCCTTCTCTCTCTGCTGTTGGAGCCAAGTATGTCCCACAGCGTCTCTGCACCCATCCTCTCCCAATCCCAAGGCGTAAATTCCGTTCTTGCTTCTTCCTGTGCAGAGAGCCTCGCCAACCCCATTGGCCCCTCCCGGGGACCAGGTCTATCCCAGGAAACCTATACTAACAAAGCAGCAGCCCGAGGAAGAAGGGAGTCCACAGGGTTGGATGGCTGACCCCATTCCCCCAGTCCCCAGGAGACCCTCTACAACACAGCAGCACATGCAGAGGGAAGAGCTACCCCAGCCACAAACCTTCCTGACAGAGCCAAAGTTTACGGGCTACCCTAAAATAATGAAGGCACAGAGAAGGGACCACTTCCTAAGGAGCCTAGAGCCAATATGGAGAAGGAAGAGACCCTGCACCACCTGCCCCAGCCGTTCCCAAGGGGCTTGGCACAGCTGGGACAAGGACGTCCTTGTCCCCAGGGCTACATGTCCGTGGGAAGGGGCCCGTCAGCCGCCCACATTCTCCCGCCCCTGGGGTGGCCTGTCCCCAGTCGGGGGTCTGTCGGGCCGCGCCCCCCACCCAGCCTTACGGTACCTGGGACGCGGCGGGGCCACGGAGCTGCTCCATGCTATCTGCGGGGCAGCGCTGCTATTCTGGGCCCGCGGCTGGCGTGGCCCTGGCAGATAGAGTGTCAGCGAGCAATGCCAGCCATGCCCCCACCGCCACCGCCGCGGGGGGGGGACACGGCCGACACCACCGAGCAGCGCCCGCAGCCACCGAGCAGCCTCGGGCTGAACCAGGTGGTGGCGGCCCCGGGGGCAGCGCGGGCCCCGGGGACCCGAGGGAGGGGGCGATGGAGGGATGGCTGTGGGCAGAGAGCGGAGGGACACCCCGCTCCGCGGACCCCGTCCTCCAGAAGCGGTGCTCCGCGCCGTCGGGACGCGGCGCTGCCTGCCCGGTGCTGCCCGGCCCCGTCGCGGTGGTGGGCACAGCGTTCCCCTCTCCACGGGGATGCTGGAGAATGGTTGGGTCCACCCATGGGCTGGGTGGATGCGGACCCTTTGTCCTCGGCGCTGCCCAACCCAGCCTGTCCCTGCCCGGATCCTGCTGCAGCTCACGGCCCGCGGCGACCCTGCTCCCGCAGCGGGGACAGCCCGACCTGTGGGGTAACCTCCTTCCTTGCCGCCGGGCTATCCCCTCCTGCTCGCCCTCTGCCCGCTCCCGCTCCGATTTCTATTTCTGGGAGGCTGTGGGCTGGCTGCAGGGTCGGTGGCTACAGGGCCAAAGGGACAGCTCCCTGGCTGCAGGGGACAGCTGGATACGAGCCCACGGCGGGGTACAAGGAGTTCCCTGGTGCTGCCTCACAGCAGGCAGGATGAGGAGGGATGAGCTCAGCGCTGGCTCACAGGGTGGTCCAAATCCCGCAGTGGTGCAGGGGCCCATGGGGCCAGACCCTTACAGCTGTGCTGTGCAGAGCAGCCTGGCTCCAGCCTGGCCATCGTGGGTGCTGGCAGCAGGGAAGGGAGCAGGCATCTCCACTTTCGGAGGCTATTTTCAGGTGCTGGAGAGAAGCCGAGGAGAGATGAGATTGTCACCAAGGAGACCAGAGAAACAGGGCCAGTACTGGGAAATGGTGGGCTGTGAGGAGAGGGGAGGGAAAGGCTCTCTTACAGGCCCAGGGCCCATACATCAGCACCTCCTCTGGGCTCCAAGAACCTGCCCATGCACCCAGCATTCACCTACCATACTGGGGGGGACAGAATCCTGAACCAGCAAGGGCCAGCTCTAAGCACCCAACCCTTCCTACCCCTCTTGTAAGGTTGGACTGAACTGTTCTCCTTGATTAATGATGCACAGGATAGTCCCTAAGACATAAGACTCCAGACCAAAACAGTTATGCTGGGAGCTGCTTTTCCATGCAGGTGGGTATGTTTACTGGCCACAGGGCAGCAAGAATTACCCCAAGCCCTGAGAAGGACAGGGAAGTGGGGTGGCAGCACAAACCCTCGCTGTATCAGAGCCTAGTGAAGCATGGGAAGGGGTGAGCTTCCCACCAGACATGAAGAGGTCAGGGAAAGGAAGGCAGATGAGAACCAGGAAAGCAGTTGAGTGTTAAAATTTAATAGAAATCCTTGAGAAACAAAGGGAAAATAGAGAGCGGACCCAAGAGAAGAGCACTAGCCTGCAGTCCATGCACACATGCTGCAGGGCACACCAGAGAGCCAATGGCCTTGAGAAGGAGGCTCCCTCCCCAGTAGCCCCACTGCCCCCACAACCAGCTGGAGCCACACTGGTACCCGTGGTCTCTCTAGAGCTGCAGTGTGCAAGCCTGAGCTCTCCTGTGGGGCCTGTTGCTGGGGGAGGGCAGGATGTTGGCACAGACATTCAGAAAGGATAAAACTGGGCAGTTTTACTCTCTCCCAGGCATGAGGACTGGGGACTTATCTTCAGGGGCCAGGCTGCAGCAGGGCAAGAGCAGGCTCAGCTGCCAGCAACTCGGGACACAGACACAGGCGAGCAAGGACTCAGCCTGTGCTGACTGGGGACTAGAAGTGCAGGCTCAGCCAGCTCTCACACAGCAAAGAAACCACAATGTCAGGCTTTTAGAACAATCTAGGACAAAGGCCAGATAACCCCCACTTCCTCAAGCTTTGCCACTTGCTTTAGAAAATGAAGTCACACAGGTCTCCTCTTTGCCCAGGAAAACATCTCTCTCTACAACCAGCCCCAAAAAAAGTGTGCAGTGCAAAGGGCTCCCACAGTCCTTGCTCTACAGAGCCAGCTCCTGTCTCTTCCTTTGAGGTAGGTTGATATGTCCCCAGGGAGGGACGGTGGCTGCTTGGTCACATCACCAGGGCAGTGTCATTGAGGCAGCCAGCAGGTCTCTGGTTTGCTCCATCAGTGCACTTGTTGAGAGGTAAGCTCTGAGCAGGGCTGGGCTCCAGGCATCTTGTGAGATCCTCACCAGCTGAAGGAAGGCATGCGCTGCAACGAAAAGGAGACCCTGAGCTTCTTAGGGACAGTGAGAAAGAACCAAAAGGACCATGGTGCAATAATCATCTGCTGTATCACGACACATGGACTCAGAGATAGAGCTGCCAGGCTTATCTACTCCATCTCCCATTCCAGGCAGTGCCATTGACCCCAACAGGTATCCCAATATCAGTGGGACTGCAGGGTCACAGCTTAGTCTTCCTGTCTGTGTGTAAACCCAACTCCACCCTGGCCTTAGCACAGGAACAGTGATGACCTTTCTCTTAGAACCAGAGACCAGGGGTATGCCTCCCCTTCACTTTGTCTCACCCAAACTCCAGTCCTCCACCTCTGCAAGAAGCTGTCAGCAGCCCAGCTTTGCTTGGGGAAGCTGGGAGACTGCAACAGACCTGGAGACCTCACTGCTCCCCCAGCCAGTGCTGCAGCTGAGAGCCTGTGCTCACTGTTAACCACATCAGTGTCCACAGAAGTGATACAAGTTCCAGTGCAGGGAATATCTTGTCAGCATGTTCTGACCATGACAGCTCCAAGCATCACCTAATCTGGCTGTTCTGAGCTCCACTCCCATCTAAGCTGGGTGTACAGTGCCAAGAGACATGCCCAGTTGCACAGACATCATGCCAGCTCCATCTGTTGGCTCCTCAGAGAGCAGAGGCTTCAGAGCCTGCAAACCAATCTGCTCCTCTCCCTTTAATAAAGCTGCTTTTTGGGCTGCCAGTTTTCTACCAAGATACCAGTCCGAAAGCCAGACTATGAACACCATGAACATCATGGCTAGTGCAAACTCACCCCAGTCTGCCCATTTCCAGTTTGCTGAAGCCATTTGATTGAATGCCACTCTTCTGGAGGAACAACGACTTTGGCAATGACCACTGTGGAAGGAGAGGAAGACAACAGAATGGCTATTTAAGTGGTGGCAAAAATCCCTCAAGCCTGCTGTGCTTTGCCATAGGCTGCCCTAGAGAGCTTCAGCTAGAGCTGCCTCACTGCTGCGCATTGTCACTGCCACCAGACTGTTCCCAGAATAGCAAACAGAGCAATCTTTGCTCTCTGCCTAATGAATCCCTCTGCTGAAAGTGGGAGTAGAGCATCTCGAGGTCAAGAGTGGGTTTCTTTCAGAGCAGCATTCTGCTGTAAGGCACAGGCGTGACAGACAGAGACGACTCCCTCACAGAGAAGAACAGTGGTCAGGACAGGTGCCAAATATGTAGGGCTGTGCCCAGTGCACCCAAGGATATTCAGATGCAAAATACTCGCAGATCTAATATACTGTTCATGACTTCATGTTTGTGGGAAATAGGGCAGCATGAGTTTTTCCAGACTCCTGGAGGCCTTGGCAAAGAGGGAAGAAGGCAAACAGGTAAGACAGGAGCCAGAGGAAGCAGAACAAGCACCACCCCTAACCAACTCTGTGCAGGTAAACAACCATTCTCTGCCTACCCTACCCCCACTTATACATACCATTTGGGCCAAATCCGTCCTTGCTCCAGTGTGGTACCCTTTGACACACCAGTTCTTCAGTAGCTCCAGACCTGGGAAGGGACAGAAGACAGTGAGAACAAACAGCCAGGTTTACAAAGAGTTAAGCCTTCCCAGCTCAGGGCATGCAAATATGCTGCACTGACCACATAGAGCATGCTAGGCAATAACTACTTGAACACGTGCCTGACTGCCAGTAAACATGGGGTAAACCCAGGGCGTTCACCCTTTGTACGAGCAAACATCAGTGCGTGGGCTGCTGCAGTGCTTGCCTTCCTCCCAGGGAGCCAAGACATTCCTTGCAGCAGGCTCAGCGAAACAGGAAAACTGGGGCAACACAGGATTTGCCGAATTAGACCAGATTGGCTGTCCCCCTGAGCCCAGTGCCTGCCAACAGCAGTACCTGATTTGGGCTGCACCGGTGAAAGTTCCCACCGTGCAAATGTAGAGCAGCTTTGCTGTCATCGACCCCTTTCCCAGAGGAGGGCAGCTCAGGACGCCTCCTCCTTGCACAGCACAGATCAGCTGCAGCATCCCAGTGCATCATCTCCACCCTACAGGGATCCATCCAGAGCTCAAGATGGGCTGAGACTTCATCCCTGACAGAGGGTAAGACTGGCACAAGCTGAGATCATCACTGGTATGACTGGAAGGGACCAATCCTCTCACCACACACAAGACATGGTGCTCCAGAGCACAGCAAGGTCATTTTGAAGCAGACCCATGTCTTCAACTGCACTGAACAGGCTCCACTTCCTCCAGGGCTTCCTGTAAGCAGTCCCCACTACAGCCAAGCACCCTGCTCTTTGGCTAACCCAAAAACATTGAGAAATCCCATTCTGTTTTTTTATTCAAGAGTCTTAGGGTCATAGCAGAAGGCTAGGGTGACTTGAGAATTAAGAACCAGCAGACCAATGGCTAGTCCATTGATGCTGTCCAGCTGGCATTACTGTGGTTTTCTATAAGATACCAGGAGAAATCCTTGCTGTCCAAAGCCTGTTCCTTGGCGACCTTTCAGCAAGCCCCAGAACCTTGTAAAAAAACCCCCAGTTGTTGGGGGCCAAGGGGAGCAGGGCAGCTCAGATGCCTTGTGCCGAGTCTGTGCACCAGCCTGGGCTTTGCATCTTGCTGGCTAGGAAAAGAGGAGTGCTGCATGGAACACAGGGGAACAGGAAAGGGATAGGGGGAGGATGAGTTCTGCTCAGAGGTAAAGAGCAGTGATGGGATAAAGGAAATCTGCTTGCCTGGCTTCTTTGGGGAAGCTGGAGCACTGAAGCAAAACCCTTGCCTGAGTGGCAAAGTTCAGGGCAGCACTTCAGTGAGGAGGATGACAGAATCTTTCTTCCAGTTGATGGAAGATCATCCAGCAAAGATATTAGCAAGGCAAAGGATGACACGTGCTGACAACACAGCCAGAGAAGGCTATGATGTTACTATCTCTCTGTGAAAGACTGTAACTGATCCCTTTGACACTTGCTTTAACACCAGTGAAAAGTGACAAAAGCATTTTTCTTCCTTCTCTCCTTGATAGCCAGGTGAGGAGCACACATACAGTCACTGCAGTGGAGGGCCAGCTCCTCCCGAAGCCTCTCCATCTAGATCAGCTACTGGATGGAAAGCCCTCAGCCACAGTCTCTTTTTATTTTCTCTAACCCTTCATGCTAGACCTCACTGACTCTCTCCCCCAAACAGTTTATACTGCTGCCCTGATAGAGGCAACCCTGGGTGAGAAGGAATTGGTCCAGCCCAGCTATGCCTCATAAAAGGATAATGCTTTTATTAAAATACAGAATTGTGTCCTGAAAGGATGGAAATGTTAGCTAGATTTCTAGTGTTTAGGAAAAATTTCCATTTGTACACTGACTGTTTTTCATCAGTTAGAAAGCTGCAGGAGACCAGGGAATAGGCCCAATTTTTCCTTCACAGATCACTTGTCAGGAGCAAAGCCCAGCAAATCCAGCTATTTCTCCATCAAAAGAGAGCAGAGAAACACAGTAAGAGGCCAAAGCTACAGGTTGAAGGCAAAATCCCAGTCTGCTTCATGCCCAGGGCACCTAGAAGTGCTGGTGCTGTGCGTACCAGAACAGTCATCACCTCTCATCGAGTCAGAATAAGCTTTTTGTGATATTTGAAGCAGTCTGGGAAGGTAACACATTTCCTGGGGGTTAGTATGCAGGCAGGCAGCTCCCCCTCAACATGCATAGCTCAGAAATCTCCCACGACTGCTGGCAGGCAGCCTGCCTGAGTCAGGTGGCTGTGCCATGCTTTGGAGGGCAGTTACCTTTGTGTCTATTCAAGTAGTATTTGAGCTCCCACTGGGTCACCAGGATGTTAAAGTAACGAGGCTGCTCGAAGAAGCGCAGGTAGCGCATGGAGATGTGGCTGGGGAACACCCGCTCGAACTGCCCGCGCCGGGAGTACTCATCCTCTGTCTCCACCAGGACCCGAACGTCATCTGGAGTCAGGATGTCCAAGACAGAAGAATAAAAATCCTGCAGACAAGAGCAACTCGAGGTCAGGGAGAAACATCTCTCAAGCAGAGGACTCCATGTGTCTGAGATCTTTGGGAAACTGTGTAAGGAATCTAGGCCCAATGGTGACACCAATGCTGCACAGAACTGAAGAGAACACCAATTCTGCAGCCCAGCCTCTCTTAAATACACTGGCAGGAGACACACAAGACCAGTGACCCTACTAACCCAGCACAGGGGTCAGCTGGCAAAGGCTGTAAGAGCTGCACAGACACATAAGGAGGAGCAGGCAGTGCTCAGACTCTGTTTGGGGACTGGTGGGTAATGTGCCCCTCAGCACACATCTGTTTCAATGTACAGATGAGTCAGTGAGACTGTGGCTTAAGCAAACCCAGTTTATTTTTGACCAGCTCTCTTGTAACCTTCTGGAGCCCAAGTGCACCCCATCATCTGGCTGACTCCAGAGAAGAGCACAATCTGAAGAGGGACAGACATGTGGGAGTGGCTGGGACATGGGCTTGGCATGATGATGCAAGTAACAGAGGAGGTTGGTTTGTACCTGGTCAGGTATCTTCTGCATCAAGTAATAGACCTTCTTCATCTTTTCTGCTCTTAAATGCTCAGATATTGGCTTGGACTTCTTCAAAGCACTGCCCAGGCTGAGGACACAAGAGAGACAATAGAGTATTTAAGTAGAGAAGACAAAGTCCTGTCATGGCAGAGCTGCTCCCAGCAACTTCTGAGAGAGTAATGACACCCTCATGAAAATGACATGGAGGAGAGAACACTTTCTCCAAGGATTTCACTAGTTCTGAGATCAGTGATGGATCCACAGCCTTGTGCACCAGCACAGAACGTGGGAAGGACGTGGGCAGACTCTGCCAGACCCTCACTAAGGCATTTCAGTGATCCTTCACCCAAAAGGTGAGCCATCACCTCACACTCACATAGGATGCACGAGGGTCAAAGACACACCATGATGTGATCCACAGCACACGAAGCCTGGTGGGATCTCATGTTTACATCCCACTTGGAACACAGCCTCCTAACTGCAAGCACAGGGATGGGGGTGCAAGTACCCAGTACTGGTACCATACAAGGAAGAAGAGAATTCTTACATCAAAAACTTCCTCTGGCAATATTGAAGTACTCTCAGGACTCAAGTTCAGCCACATGACAGGGGAAGTCCTGGCCTTTTGTACTATCTGACCAGCAACCCTCTATTCTAAGCACCAACTTAACCTTTGGGGATGCCAGAATCTGGGGGATACTTCTTGAAAACCTTTTAACCCATCTATCAACATAGCTTTTTTTTTTTTCCTGCTGCTGCAAAACTTATTAGTTGTGTGCATCTCCAAACAGGGAGAGCAGAACCTTGAGTCTGTGCCACATGGTGCTTGGGGAACATGCAGATCTACTGGAATTCTGCCCGTATGCTAAAAAATCCCTTCATATGCTTCCCAGGGCAGGAAATACAGTTAAACAAGCTTGCCTCTGGATGCAAGAAATCTGGTAATGCATCATCTGAACCGTGTTAAGGATCCACTTAATCCCCTGCAGGTCTTTCTGAGGACACCTGCCCTTCAGCACTTCCACTGGAAGTGGCAAACCAGCATGTGATCAAAGCACCGCAGACGAGCTGGTGAGAGCTCCCCATCTGGAACAGACCCATGTTCCCAGCTTCTCCACTGAAGGCACAGGGCACTCAGGGCAAGAGTCCCATCTTTTGGCATGCCCACACATCACTGCATGCTGGTGCTTAACCAAGCAAGCTGATCCTTCAGTGACATATGGCCAGCAGCCATTCTGCTGCAGGGAACAGACTGGTTGCCTTCCAGCCATCAGGTTTGAAACCAGGGTAAGCTCTAGCTGTGGTGAAACACAGAAGTATAGGGGTCTGGCTGGACACACACCCAGGAACTAGCATTCTGTAAAAAACAGCCATGTTGGCTATGAAGAAAGACTGTGCACACCTCCACCCATAGGTTGGCAGCATGTGACACCTGCAGTCCTGCCTAAAGAACTGATCACTCCAGCATTTGCAAAATAACAGGTGCTCCTCTTGCTCCAGGCAGCAGCATGTCAGTTCTGGTAAGTCAGAGGGTAAGTGGATCCAGCCCCAACAGAGCTAGCCAGTCCTCCAAGCAAACAGAGAGGCAGTGAAACTTAACATCATATTAGTTCTGGCAGGGGGAAGGACAAGAGAGCACGACTTGACTAACTGCAGAGCAAGCACAAATTACACTGGCCTCACTTCCAACTATGGACCTGCAAAGAGGGCATAAATCCTTCTGCACTGAAGAGACCACAGGAACCAGATACTCAGGCAAGGAGACAAGTTCTTTGGACCCATAGCTGAAGCACCAGCAAGCACAGGCTCACAACAGCTAGAAGCCAGCATTTGCTGGGCTCCAAGCAGCCCCCCTAGATGAAATCCCTCAAGAAAAAAGTCTGCTTCTCTAACAGAGAAAGGGGATAACCTGTAGGTAGAGCCACTTCTTGTCTGTGTCCCTGAAGCCACACTGTCCATGCTGGGCAGAACAAAACCAGCGAGGTTGAGGAGGTCCCGAATCATCTGGCCCTTGATGCTCACATCCAGTGGGGAGTTGGAGTGGAGGCTGCAGAGAGGAAGCATCACAGCAGCCTGAGTGTTAGAATGGAGGTGTTGAGCCCCATGGCCCCAAGATCAATCCCTGGGTTATCAATGACTGAGACACAAACACCAGCCTGTCCCTTGCCTCGTGAAACCAGCCGCAAGACACTGAGAGAAAAATCCTGACAATAGAGCTTTGACAGGGGGGCTTCCTATCAGAAATAGTTAATTTTTCCATCTCTTCCCAATTTTGCTAGAAATAGGCAAATCCATCCCCAGAGCTCCGTGTGCATGGCTCTGTGTACAGCTCATGCCCACCCACTCTCGCAGACAGGAGGGGCCATGCTGGTTACACTGCAGCTCCCAGCCCTGCCTGCACAGCTGACACCACAAGGCCGGATGCGGTCAGGAACTAAAGAACAGTGCACGAGGCAGTGGAACTGCTGACTGCTTCTGCCCACGCAGAGAAATCTCTGCCATCACCCGTTCTGTACAAGACACATCCCTCCTTGCCTTCCTTTTTTAACATACTCTTCCCTGGCTCTAGCTGGAGCATGCCCAGAAAAGCTTTCTGAACTGCAGAGGAATGTTGCTTTCACAGACAGGGAGGGCTTTGATTCCTGTAATCTGGAGAGGGAAGCTTCAAAGCCCATGATCTTTCAGCACAGGCTACAGGGAACACTGCAAGCCAAACTCACTTTGTAGTAAAAGAAAGGCCATTATCCACTCTGCTGTGGCTCAGAATATGCTTTACCTTGGGGAAATGTTGACTTCTAAGATCCAGGGCTTGAGGTTTTCATCCAGTATGATATCAAACCCAAACAGCTCATGGCAACAATACGGCCGACGCACGTACATCTTCACCAGGCTGTTCACGTAGGGCTCAGAACTGCAAGCCAAGGAAAAAAAGCTTGTTTCCAACAGTCACACAGACAGCAGAGCTCTGGCTGTTCACAGCACATGTTGACAGTTCTGGAAGTGTAATGCAGCCACGTGCTGCGGGAGCAGGTGGGCTGAGGGACCAACATGGGCCTGTGTGTTGCTGCTGCCTCACCACATATGGATCCAGCACTGCATCTTGAGCATCCCTGCTGTATCAGGTAGCATCCAACTCTGAATACAAGATTTAACCTGCACCAGGGACCATTCTCTCAGGCTCCCAGGCAAAGCAGGGGAGCGGGTGACAAGCTGGGCAATTTTGGGTACACTGCGCCTTCCTGGCCTTCAGGTAGGTCAGGGAAATGTAACATCTGTCTACCCACTGCAGCTATGGTAGCAGGAGCATAAGTAACAGGGTGAAAGGAGAGATCTGCAGAGAAATACTGAAGCCAACAGCAGTGATACTATTTCAGTTAAGAACAAAAGGACCAGGCTGAGAAGGGACAGTCAAAAGGGCCAAGGTGCACCTCACAGACACACAGAGCAAGGGGTGCCAAGACTCACGCAATGATGGTTTTGATAACGATGTCCTTAATCTTCTCCCAGATGGCCTCACTATTAACTCCTTTCTGGGTCAGGTAACCCCAGAGAGCTTTGAGTGCCCTGTGAGAGAGAAAGCAAAGGAGCTATGAGGATTTTTGAAGGAATTTTGAATGAGTTACAGATGGGGTTTTCCAGTTGTTTTAAATGATGTGGTTTATTTTTTTTTATCTTCTACATAGGTAGGAAAGGTGAGTTTGGTTCACATCTTTACTGCATGGTTCAGAAGGTCACAAGATGGCTAGTTACAAGACCTTTTAAGGATTTATTGACTAATAAAACACTGCTAACAAGGACATTTATGTTTTTGACCTGATTTTTAAATATCTCGTCTTATGGACTCATGTTACAGTGAAAGCTTTCTGAGCCAATTATGTTATGAAACACAAACTTACACTAAACTCTAAAACTCTAAATTTTCTTCCACTTAGTTTAACATGTCTCTGTTTCAAATTATAAATCTATATTCTCGCTTCTAGCACCTAAGTTTGGAAACTTTTCCCAAGGTCTTAGATCAAATCCTGTGTTTAATTTTAAGCTTCGGCCTACAGGCCCAAAGTTCTCAGAATTCCTTGCATTTTGGATTCCAACACGTGGCCCCTTGCTGCTGGTGGTGAAAGCAACAGAGGGCAACCCCGACAGTGCTCTTCCCTGACATGGCAATCTCCTGACATCCTCAAACCTCTCAGTTCCTAGTTACTGCTCTCCCCAGCCTGGCCCCTGGTTTTGAAGGCCCAAGCTACTAGGAACATGAATCTGTCATAGACTTCTCTCAGCACAGTCCCAAATTAGCGCATGAGCAAGGTAAGTCAGGCCCAGATCTTCTCTTCCCTCCCCCTCCATGTCCTCAGCAAACCTCCCCTTCCTGCAGGCCTTCCCCCGCAGCACTGCAAAGCAGCTCAGCAGGAATCCAACAAGACCCCAGAAATGTTTTAGCTAAAGCCACTTCACTGAGGCTTCAGAGATGAAAAGAATTTCTGAAAAATGTGGTAACAAGATGGTATGGGGGAGCATCTATGCTTTTACAGGAGTTTCCCATACCACACTGAGTGCTGCAAGCTACTCTGACACTGAGCCAAGGATGCTGAGATATTTCTCAAGTGAGACCATGTGGCTAATGGCCAGGAATCCAAAGGTCACGCTTCCTGCATACAAGATGGAGTGGATTACAGCCACACTTATCTTTAACACAGGAGCAGCCAGCACTGACTTGCATGCAAGTATGGGAAACTCACAGAATCCAACCTCCACGCAATTGCAACTGCTGAGGGGCAGCAGACCCTGCTAAAAGTCCCAGTGGAGAAAGAGACCACTGTGAAGCAGGTCTAGGTCTAAGTGATCTGGCCACAGCCAAACATCTTCTGCAACTCCCTTTGAGTGCAGTAGCCCTGCCCAGGCTGAGAATCGAGAACTCAATCCTGCACTATTTTTAAAAGGGTTCAAACACCACCATGGAATCAGAGACAAGTTCCTGGGGCTTGTATCCATTCACCCATGGGACAGCAAGGAATGGGAACCCCTGCAAAATTGCAGCCCTCCTCCCAAAGGCCTAGAAACAGCACCACTGCTCCTATTCCCACTGAGTAGCACTAAATTAACAGTTCTGAACCAGAGCTGTTCCCTTCTCTGCATTCACAGCAAAGTCAAGAATGAGATGGGCAGAAGCTCCCATCAAGACAGTTTAAGTATCACCCATTCAATACCTAACAAAAACCAATCAGATTCTGCTTTAACCACATCCCATCACCCCCACAAAAGGGGAAGGGGATGAATGAGCAGAGATGAGTGCAGTGTTGGAAGCAGGGAATGGCACAAACACAGGCAGGATGAACAGCACTTACAGCTCAAGCAGTAGTGGACAGGATGAGTCACAAGCCAGGGAGACCATCCAGATTCCATTGACACTAACTCATGCTAAAATCACTCTGTTCTTCCACTTTCCCAAGTGGGAGCAGATGATACAGAAAGCAAGTTCAAATTTTGGGTAAGAATACTGAAAAAAGTCTGACTTCACGGGAAATAGAAAGAGCTGCCTTGTACCCTAAAAGCAGCACCTACCATTTGTGTCCCTGACAAGCAGTCTCATCCAAGTTGGGTTTGTACGCTGCGTTCTTCTTGTTCACACTGTAGTTGGTCAAGTGTATGAACTTGTTGTTGAGGCTCTCCACTGAGGAGGAGTACCTGGAGAAGGCAAGAGGAACACAAGCTGTCCAAGACTGAAGTGGCTGTCCCCAGGCCCATGAGGCAGGCACAGACTTTGTTCTCATCTCAGACCACTCTCAGCCATCCACCAGCCCTGCTGCCTGCAGCTCTCTGTCCCCACAGGCCCAGAGCTAATGGTACAAAACATGAGACAGAACAGGCTGCCTTGGGACAGTGGCATGCAATCTCACCCTCACAGCATATCCTCAAGAAATAAAAGCCAGAGTATCAGTGAGCAGAAGCACTGATGGAACTGCAACAGCCTGAGGCAATACAATGAAAACTGGAAGAAACATCTCCATTTCTGGTGTGCCAGCTTTTATGCAGAATGAAGCACAGACAAAATGTATTTCAAGAACTGCTTTACACTGAGCTAATCTTTCATTGGGAAGGTTGGATGTAGGCAGCATCCTCTCACATTCCCTTTCAACAGTCACCTGCAGCAACCTCGTGTGTTTCCACACTGCCTCTTAAGCAAGCAAGGTACAGCTTTAAGCATCACCCTTATAGGGCTTGACTCCCTCCTGCCCCAGCCAAGGCAGGCACCACAGCCACAGGTGCCTGGGCACCAAGGCAGCCCCCAGCACTGCTCTCCTGCACAACCTACCTGCAGCTGGCAAAGCGAACCAATCCATCCTTGAACAGGTAGACCCTGAGGGGATCATAGCAAGTGACGTAAACATAGAGCCTCAGGTCAAACTTCTTCCCGCCAATGAGGTAGGGCTTGTGCAGGTATCTGCAGAGGGAAGGAAGCACTTAAGAGTTAGGATTTTCATATGCAGGAACATCTCTAACCCCCAACTCAGAAGCCCTGGCAAAACAAGGGATCAATGAAGAAACCTTTTTGCACAGCACTTTCAAGTTAATCACATCACATACAAAATGAGAGAAAGAGCAGCTCTCCCATTCACGAGGAGCTCCTGCAGCACATAAGCAGTGTTTCCTTCTGCTCACTTCCATTTTGAAGAGATTTTCCTCAGTTTTAAGGCACAGTAGCTTTTCCACACCCACAATGCTGATCACAATTTTCAGGAACATTTAAGACATGCAGTTCACCACAGATGGTTTTGTACAGTAAGAAGAAACATTTGGGTATTTTAACCCAACTCATTTGATTATTCATCCCAGAGGTTCATGATTTTCCATAGGAAAGTTTATCTCTTTGCATGGAAAGTGGACGGGGAGAACTTACAAGCAAACACAACAGTTCCCTCTCTGCCAAACACTGCAGTTTTCCTGCTCTCACAAGAATCTTCCCAGATAGCAACCTCAAATCAAGATGAAACTATTCCACTTTTTTGCAGAAGGGGAAGGAGATTGAGTACTCTGTTATTTCAAGAAAATCCTTTGCATCTACATGCACTGTGGCTCTCACTAAACCATTCTAACTTGGATAAGAACAAATCTTTGACAACTACCACCTCTTCCTTGGGACTTCTCTTCACACTGTGCTTGTGTGAACTGGGTAAAATTTGTTCGTCTCCAAACATGCCAAACCCCAGAGTACAGAGCAGTGGGAGCCAGATCACAGCAGAGCTGAAGCTGTCCACCTGCCAGACAGAAGCTCCAGAAAGCTCATGAAACCAAGTTGTGTCTGAGACCTTAAATATCTGCACAGAGACAGCAGCACTGCAGTAAGCCCAGCTGCAGCTGACAGAGCCAAACTTCCAGCAGCAGGACAACCAGGCAGTCTCCAGAGAAATCTCCAGATGCAAATCAGGTACTTCTGCTTTGCCACACACTGGTAGGGGCCCAGAATTGGCCAGAGATACAAGACATTAAGAAGTTCCAGGCTGTGTGTCAACCTTGGTTTTACGTTCACTCACCTCTGTACTAGCAGTGGTCTCCTTTTGGGGAGCTGGCTCCATTTGTGGATGACCTGGATACCAACGCCTCTTGCTGATGCTGGCTGCAAAACACAAACAAGAAAGGATCAGATCTTCTCCCTGCACCTACAAAAAGACAGAGGATTGAGTTCTGCTTTACACCTACTGGTTTCACAATCCATTTCTGTCGGCTACCTCCTTCCTCCCATGCCTTCCTGAGTAATTTGATGTCCTGGGGCAGGATGAAGGATTGAGGGAAGAAATTAAACTCCTTTTTCCCACAGCGAGCCTGCATCTTTAACAGGTTGCGCCACAGACGGTCCTTCCTTCCAATTTGAAATGAACCGGGGAAGTGGTTTAGCTGGAAAGGAACACAGATGCTATGAGATCTCTCTGCTTCCCCTACTCGTGCCCACCCCTTTCTGCTCCCTTGGCAGAGGATACAACCTTTCTGAATACAGTGCAGGGTAACAGTCTTTGCTCCCCTCCCAAGATTGCACCCAAACTGATTCCACCTGTTCCTGAAGCTTTTCAGGGACAAACCGCCTCATTTAGAGCATCACAGCTCTTCAGAACAGGCATGTACTTGTGACAGATACCAAACCTTTGGTCCCCCACAGGTTCTCAAGCCATGAACCACACCTGACTCTGTGATCAGAGTAAGGTACATGCCCTTCACTGCACTGGCCCTCAGTTCTGCCAGAAGGAGGACTGCATTGCTTTAAGCAGCAATGACTGAATTTAGAGAAGCTCACAAATAAACACAATTTGGCTACAGCCCCAGTCCATACAACAACCACCCTCACAGCAGAGATGCCCATCCAGCTATGCCTGTCTCTTGGACCCCTCTCCCTGTTCTGGAAGGGACACTGCAGGGGCAGTTGGCACAGCAAACACTTGGCCCAGAGCAGAGGGGCACCCAAATTGCTTGGAACACACTCTCCATGCACATGAAAGAGGTCAGCAAAAACCAGCCCCTACCTTTTGGTGCTCCCTGATGGCTTTGAAGCCAGGGGATTTCATGTGGTGGCCCCAGCAACCCAGCCAGTCACTGCTTGCTGCAGGAAAAACAGAAAAGTCCATGACTGAGTACCCTGCCACCCATAACATCTGCTCAACCCACAGCACCCCATCTCCTTAGGCTAGCAGAAGTGTGCCAGGGATGCTGTACACCTATAGCACAAAGCACTCACACTTCCTACTGCAAAGCTGCCAAAGCAAGGGCTGAGTGGCATCCAGTTAACCAAGTGGGTCATATCGTTGCAAATATGACTGGTTGCAAGGACCTGAAGAGGTACAGAGTCAAAGGAATGCCTTTAATTCCCCAGCATCCTGACTTCTCTGCATTACAGCTGGCAAATGAAGCAGTTGGCTAATGAATGCTGTGCTGCTGATGGACAGGTAGGTGTGCCGTAACTTCTTAGGACTTCCTCTGCCCTCCATGTCTCATTATAGCCCCAAAATAGTCTGTGCAGAGGTCTCCTGATACATGCAGGAGTCCAATAAATACTTCCATGAGATCACATTCCAGAGTATGGATCATAGCTGCAAATGCTAAGTGTTTCTCCTACACATCTCTTCAGTGACAAGATTCCCAACCCTGAGAACTCTGGCTATGGTCAGAGACGTCTTCCTCTTCAGTACATGGGGACAAGGAGCAGCAGTGCTGGGCCTGGCACTACATGAGGGCCAGCCTACTCAGAGTGGCAAGCCAGAGCAAACCTGCCTCACATCTGCTCAGTTCCTGACAGCCCAGGAGCAAGCCCTTGTGGACTATGCCACGAACAAGCCAAGTGGCAGATCAGGCCCTGCTGGGATCCACAGATGTTGGATACTGCAGGTTAGACAGGCAAAACCATGAACCCAGCATCCTGCAGTGCCAAGCCTGTATTGCTTCTGCTCTGTTCTTTGCATGCATTCTGCCTTCTAGTGTCCAGGTGCTGGAGGCAAGGAAGGACACAATGCTGCCTCCCAACTTACTTTTGCTAACTCTGAAGTGGGACCTGCCAATGGTTTGCTTCACTATGTTAGGCGTGACACTGCACATTTTCCATCGCAGCAGCTTCCTCTGCTCCCAAGGCAGCTTTTCCACTAGGAAAGCAAAAAGTTAAAGACTGAAGGAAAACAAACACAATACTTGGATTTACTACAGCTGCAAAATTTTTATGGTTTGCTGCACAGGCACCAGGCCTGTAGATGAGGGTGCATAGCCCTCTTTGCAGAACTGTCATGGAGCAGAAGACTCCACAGCTGGGGGAGATCCAGGACACTGAAACATTTAGTGGCAGCCTGAGTCATGCTCCAGACATTGGAAGTAACAGTTTACTGCAGTCATTTGGATCTCACAGCAGTGTTGGGTGCCATCAAGGGAAGGGTTAAGGGCAGCCACTGCCAGCCCGCTCCAGGCTGTGTGCTGGCACCACCTGCTCCCTAATAATGGGCTGGCCACTCACCTTGCGCAACAACAGACTCTGGCTCACCTGTCTCATCCCGAGTACTGAAGTAGATAGTTGGAGGCACATTAGGGAATAAACTGCAGACAAGAGCTGGTTTGAGCACTTTGTCTTGAGCCTCAGAAGGCTGGGCCAGGCACTCGATGCGTTTCCTAAGAAAGATGAAGCAGTGGTCAGCTGGCTAAAAGTGAAAAGTAACAAAGGAAGAGGGAAGCTGGAAGGAGCCTTAATCTGGGTATCAGGAATTTGCACCATCATTGCAATGTGGTGCAAGCAGCGGGCACTAAGGTCAGTAACTCAGCCTGCAGCAATGAGGGGATGAGTCTGCAATGAATGCACATGCCAAGTACCCACTGTGGGGTTTTTGATTTTCTGGGGCAAGGAGTGGAGTCTTTTACATGACAAACCCTATAACATCGTCCAAGGGAACAAGGGGTGGAGATTGTAATACATATTACTTAACTGTTGCAACCCTCATGGTTCTGCTGTGTTGCAGGGAAGAGGGATGGAGTTTTACCCACTATATGTACACCTTACCACAGCAAGCCCCAATACCTGGAAGGAGGGATAGAATTTGTAATGTTTCTATTAAGGTTGTGATGAAGGGAAAAAGTAGAGTTTGCAATGAACGTATATTCAAATATATGCCACTGCAGCCATTGGAAGAAGCCACACCAGAGCAATCCAATAAAGAACAAAGAGTAGCAAAAGAAAAGGAACTACAACACACTACCACTAATCCCTCAGGCCACCCCTTGCCTCACTGAAGGGACTGAGTGTAGCTTGTCACAAAAGAATTGGAGATCAGGCTGAGGGAAGAAGAGCTGTTTTATCAAAGTCCTTGGTTTGTTTTTTTTTTCCTTTTCAGTACTGAAATCAATAATTAAAAGCTTATTAATTGGCAAAGGATTATATTGGTCAACATTCTCTGGCACAAAACTGGTTTTGCCCACACAAACTGAAGGCAGGAGACAGTTGCAAAGGTTTCAAGGCCAGGCCAGCACACAGCCTGCCAAAGAAGTGGTGAACACCCCTCCCTCCTTGCTGCAAGAGGCATTTAGCCCAAGCACTGCTTCTCCCCATCTGCCTCAGAGGCCAACCAGACACATCCTGCCATAAACAGCTGCTGGGCCAGTTTACATCACCTCTGCAGGACTTTCACAACCACATGTGCACACCCAGAGCCCTGCAGCACCCTAAGGCTCAACACTTGCTCACAGAAAAAAGCCTTGCTTGTCTCCCAGATTAGTGATGACATGATGGGAAGCAGCAAGTTGTCAGGCAGACAGCAAAGCCTGAGGCAGCCCTGGTACAAGACGAGCTCCCACTGCTGGATGGGCAAAAACAGGTCCAACAAAGGTCAGCCAGGAGTCATGAAGGCAGTGCTCAGATGACCACAGGCTGACCAGTGCTCCCCAGACAAAGATTCTCCCAAAAGTTAAAGAAAAACCCAGGCTCCAGGACTTGCTTCTAGGATGCTGTGCTGAGACACGAAACTCCAAGGAGCTTTTGCAGTCTCTGGCCCAGGACACCTCCACTCTGTTTCATCTGCTGGGCAATGACACTGCAAGAGCACAATTTAATCCAGTAAACCTAACTCAGCAACTGTCAGTGCCAGTGAAATTAAAACCCCTGTTTTGCTGCAGTGGATGCACCCTTAGCACTTTACAGGCTGCTGCCTGTAGCAAGAGAGGTAGTCTGCAGGGTAGCAAGGAAACCTGTTTTAGCTGGGACATCTGTTCCTATCTTCACTCCTTTACCTCACATGCTACCATCTCCTCTGTCCCCATGGAGGGCAAAGATGACAGAATCACAGAATATGCTGATTTTGAAGGGACCCACAAGGATCATCGAGTCCAACTCCCCACCCTGCCCAGCACCATTCCCAAGAGTCACACCATGTGCCCGAGAGCATTGTGCAAACACTTCCTGAACTCTGTCAGGCTTGGTGCTGTGGCCACTCCCTAGGGAGCCTGTTCAGTGCCCAGCCACACTCTGGGTGAAGAACCTTTTTCTAATATCCAACCTAAACCTCCCCTGCCACAACTTCAGGCCATTCCCTCAGGTCCTGGGACAAGTCTGGGAAAAATACACCAAGTTCAGTGCACTGTTTACAACTACTAACCTGGATGCAGGAGCAGTGGAGCTGCTGGACAACACATCACCATCGGAGGAAGTATCTGAGTCACCTGCAGGAGGAAACAAACTCAGGTTTTGTCTCCGTGAGGAGTGAATGCACACAGAGTTAGGGAGGGAAGAGAGGAAACAAATGCTGCAGGGGACAGAACTTTCCAGCTACCCCAAATCCTTGGATCCTGGCTTTTGCCCACCAACTGGGGTCATAAAAACAGGGAAGGGAGCAGAGCTGACAGCCCTGCACAGAGAGAAGATGGGTAAGTTCTGGAGAAGGACAGTGGTGAGCCCTAGCTTGCTCCCAGAAGGAACCCATGCAGTTTCTCCTTGCTGTTACATCACTTTTGGATTCAATACATCCTGAAATGACAGCATGAATGTAAGACAGGAGGGCAGCTGTGCTGACTCCCAGCTCCCAGACAGCTCTTGCACTCCCCACATTGAGGCATGGAGCACAGCCCTCCCTGGGGTACCAGCACTCACTGTCCTCATACTCTTCTTGACTGTAGTTCTCATCCAGGCCATCAGGAAGTTCTTCCTCTGCTTCATCCTGGGGATGGCTTGGCTGCAGCAGTGACTTCTCAGCAGTAGCACTGGGACAAAGGACATCACATCTAAAGGAATGGCACATGCTTTCTGCAGCCAAAAACCCAGAAACCCATGAGGCAGCATGAGATAATGTGGGCAGAGGAATGAGGGCACTGCCCTCTCCAGTGCTGATGTACAAGCACAAATCCCAAGCTAGCAAGATGGAGAGGCCCCAGACCACGCTGAGAAGGAACATGTTCTAGAGCAGCAAGAAAAAAGAGGAAAAAGGACACCCTCTCCCAGCAGGAGAGCAGGAACTCCGTGTCCTCACAGCCTCTCTATCCTATATTAGCTCTGTGTTCTTTTATGAACCCATGTCTCTGACTAGGAAGGCCTGGTTCAACAGCAGGCTGGATTCAACATATGTGCAGAGCTTTCCACGGCAGGCAGGCCCCCCCCACTGAGTAGAACAAACTAGAAATGCCACACAGTAATTCCATGCTGTGGCTGAAGGAGAAAATGGAACAGCTTGGAGCCATCCTGAGTGCCTGCATCAAGCTAGGGGCGCAGGAAAGTGCTCCACCCACTGGGATGCTGCAGTTGGGTTTTGCTCATGGACACAGCCCATGGTTATCCTTA
Organism: Camarhynchus parvulus; assembly: GCF_901933205.1. Taxonomy (NCBI): domain Eukaryota; kingdom Metazoa; phylum Chordata; class Aves; order Passeriformes; family Thraupidae; genus Camarhynchus; species Camarhynchus parvulus. The sequence goes on from NC_044577.1 coordinate 22,511,127, forward strand.
TGGCCACATCATACTGCCCACAGTGCATCCCCTCCCAACACATGCAGACACAACAGCCAGCCTGGCACATCTTGCTGCAGCCTCCCTCCTCCTCCTGCCTCTACTTACTTAAGCTTTCTTGAGACCACAGCCTGGGGCTGTTTCTCTTCCTCCTCCAGTTGGATGGTGGACACCTGTGCTGCCACTTCAGAGACGGCAGCAAAGTGCAGAGGCTCTGCTCTTGCCAGGTGGTCCCCAGCACACAGAGGGCTCAGCACACCCACGGGACGGCAGCCAGACCTGCAGACAGGAGCGCTGGCACACGAGGCCAAGGGACGGACACTGATCCGCTCAGTGCGAGCAACGGCATCACAGGTGCCCCTAAGGCTCGAGTTACTGTTAAGGCAGTGGCTCCCCAGCTCCAAGTTCAGGAGAGCAGTGGGTTCTTTCTGGGTGATCTGCACTGCAGCATGCTGCCTCCTCCTGCTGCTGTGGTTGGACAGGCTGCCCACACTCATAAGGCCAGAACTTTCAGCTTGGCACCCAAAGCCTCTGTGTGGGGCAGCCTGACTAGGTAGCTGCTGCACAGCCTTCAAGAGGCTCTTCTCCGGTTCCTTCTCTTTTGAGCTGTGAGGTCTCTCAGCATCCTCCAACAAGCACTGATCCTTCCTGAGGACCACACTGCTTGGCACAGGGGTATGGGAGGGGATTTTGTTTTGCTCTGACACAACGTTGCTGTTCGTCATTGCCCTGTTAATCAGGCTGCTACGGCAGCTGTCTCTACTGTCCCCGAAGAGGGACCATGAAGTAGCAGGAAAAGTCCGGGTGTTTTCCACCTTTTTCATCTTCAGTGACTGTAGAAAAGGCACTTGAGCACTGCTTGGCCGTAGGAAGGAGTTGTTATTGAGCACTGGTCTACAGGAGCTGGCAGCCTGCTGACCTGAGCTGAGGACAGAGCCTTTGACCCCAGTTCCAGAGCGCTCCTCTGCCAGCAGGCAGGGCTCCATCAGCAGGGAAGACATCACCCTTCCCGTGGCAGACATCACCCTTCCCGTCGCACAGCCAGCATGTCGAGGGCTTTGGAGGCTGTCTTCAGTGGGCTGTGCATGGCATAGTGATGGTGAGCACAAGAAGCAGGATTGCTGCAGAGGGATCCCTGAGGGCAGCAGGATGTGATCCTGGAAAGCACTCGCATATCTCTTCTCTAAATTCCAGACGGGTTTGGCCTGCTGCTGAGTGAGGCGCCAGGGCCAGCATGGCTGAGATCTTTCTGCCGGGAGGCTGCCTGACTCCAGCCCAATGCTCTTCTGCTGTTTGGGGCCCCCATTAGCATGGTCTGGTCCTGCAGACGCCATGTAGAGCCATAGCACTTGAGGCACAGTCAGTCATCTACAGCAGCATCTTTGCTGGCCTGAAACAAAAGGATAGCATGAAAGACACTGTTGTCCTGTCAGGGCACAGCACCCAGCCTAATGCCAGATGAGGAAAGCAGGGTGAGCTGCTTTTCCTGCAGGATGAAAATCACATCTCCCATTTACTGAGCTCACCAAGAGTCTCTGGAGACCAAGTCAAAGAATGGCTGGCATCTCACACAAAACCAGAGGATGCAAAGAACAATGTAAAGAGAGCCATCTGCAGGAAAGCTTGTACCCTGCAAACACACAGGGGTGCCTGACTACCAGCCAGGGCCAGGGTGTAGCAGCACCAGCACAGTCACCCTGTCTGCAACAAGAGGCTGCCTGCCTGGGACCCACACGGCAGCTGGAGCCTGCTCCTACAGCTCTGTGTCTCCAACATCAGCCTCCTGACTCCACCACAAACGCCAAAACATCTGCTTATTTTTTCTCCCTGTCTCTTAAAGCTTCAGCTCAGTACATTACACAACTAGATGAGAATCTCAGCCCTTGCTCTTAAAAGGAACATGTTTCTCACTCTTGTAGAAAAGCTTAGTGAGGGCTAAAGGCTTCCTATAGAGTTCAGGACTGAGAAGGCAGCAAAACCCAATTGCAGGGCCGTTCTAACATTAACACCTCTGTTTCCAGCAGAGACTGGCAGTATTGTGCACATACATCTCTCCCCACTGCAGTCCTTCAGAAAAGTCTCTCGCAAGGACCAAACTGGCAGACCACAGAGTTGCAGATATAAGTGCCCTGAATTTTCCTAGAATGAACTATTGCACCATACCTGCAACATCCTCATGCCTGAGGAGAAGGGAAAAGAGAAAACAAACCACTAGCCAGTTATTGCTTTAACACATGCCTGGAGGGCCCCTGGATACAGCTGCGATAGGAATTTGTATTCCAAGCAGGCTGGCTGGTTCTTCCACCTTTCAGCTCTCACACGCTTGCATGTTAAAAAAAAAAAGGTATAAAAAGAAGGATAAGCAGTGCATCAACCATCACACTCTTCCTTTTCTTGCCATACACATATACACTCCTTTCTCACCTGAAAGACAAGCCTCAGATGCAGCAGTTAAAGTGTAGCTTGGAGACCCTGAGGTGCTCTGTAGCACCATCCCAGCAGCTCACACCACCACAGAGCTGGGTCAGACAGACCTACACCTGCCAGACCTTCTCAACCTGTGAATCAGCTCCAGTCTCCAGCACACACCAGCTCAGCAGCATCTCAGCCAGAGGATGCAGGAGATGGAACATCCCATGCAGGATCCCATAGGAGCTACACATCCTCAAGGAGAGCTGCTACCCTGCCAAGCTCTGCAAGGAAATATGGCAAGCGCCAAGTCCATACCACACCCATAGGGCTGCATTGCTTGTTAGTGCTTGTACAGTCAAGCTGAGAACTCCTGATGAGGACAGGGCACCTGCATCCCAGTGGGAGCTGCAGCCCAGAGGGCCTCCAAACCCCAGGGAAGAGAATCCCACAACTGAGATGTACAACACTATTCCATCGCTACCCAATCTGCCCCCAGCAGCAAACCTGGCTGTGTTGTGACATTCACAGCGATTAGCACAGAGCAAAGAAGATGTGGCTCAGATGCCATCACCTGCCCAGCTCAAATTTCCACCAGTAAACAAGGGAGCAGAGCTTGGCTTGCACACGCTGCCCCCTCCAGCTCACAAGCACACCCAGACCACAAAGTGACCCTAGCACACCAGTGAACATAGGTGTTAAAGAGCAAATTAAAATCCAAGGAGAATGAAAGTGTTCCTGCCCAGAGGATCTGTCACTGGCATCACCACCTGCACTGCCAGTTTGGCCATCGCCTGCACTCTCACCCGGCTGTGAATGACCTTGTAAAACCAGCCTGAAGTGAAAGCCATCTGTAGCTCATCTCCACCCGGCTTTACAGCTATCCATGAATCATCCTGCTGTAAAAATAAAAGTGATGTGGCCTAATGAAGCTGTAACAAGGGCCGTGAATCTTACAGTCAGCTTATACACAGGTGTGAAAATGCCAGCACAAGTCCTGCGTGACCCTGATCTGGAGTAAGTGACAACGGTGGCACAGATGTGACTGACACAGACACCGGGGTGCTGCTGACAGCTGTGGCTGCCAGGGTGGAGGTCTGGGCATGGCACAGCCTCAGCTAACACTGCCTGGAACCCAGCCCCACAGAGGCAGACAAAGTGCTGAGCTTGCTCCCCTCCTGAGCAGTTTTGTCACAGACTTGCAGAAGTGTCTGGGCCAGCACAGGGGAGGGGGGTGTGCAGGAAGCAGTGGCTGCATAAGAAAGCTGCAGGGCCTTTAGCAGAGCTTTCGGGTAAGGCCTAGGTTGGCCAACAGCTAGTCACCATCATTGTTTCCCTGTGGAGAAACATGAGCTCAGAGATAGGGGCAGGAGGGGCAGGAAGGATGAAAGGAAGATGCCCTCACAGGAGGCAGGTCAGGATGCATCCAGACTGATAGCACCAGTCCATGCTCCCTGTCCTTCCCCCCATTCACACCTCCTGCATGCCAGCACAGACAACTCTAATGTCCACCTGAAAACTGTCTCCCATCCTTACTGCAAGGACAGCTTGACAAAGCAGCTGCTGAGTATCCAGGAGACCTGATGGAGATGGAGGGGGGCACCTTCACTGTCCTGCCAGGCTATGGTCACAACAGGGCAGCAGCTGCCACATCTCTGTAGCTCTGGGTAGGAAACACGTCACCTGCCCCAGGGTAAATCCCTGCTGGTTACCAGCAGGGAAGTTTTCCCTTTATGTTTAATTCAGCTGGAGTTTTGGGATGGACGAAGATCACAGCTTGATGCAATCCCTAGTTCTGCCAACCCAATTCTATGAGAAAGGAGCTGGACTCTGTTCTGCATCTCACACTTGAAATAACACTCTTGAAATTTTATTGTAGAAACATGAGCTAGGAAAAGCCCTGGGTGAACTGGCCAGGCTGGAATTCAGACCCAACCAAGTAATTAATGGATTTTGGCTTGGACTTATTGATACACAATACAGAGACCAAAGCTGTCACTGTTGGAGTGACTGTACAGCTGCACTTGCTTACAATTATTCTGCCAGCACCTTTTATTGCCACACAGCTTGCTCACAAGCGCTGGGAGGTCAGCTGGAGCACTGCCACAGCCTGTACATGTGACATACTAGAGCACAGGGCCAACCTGTGCCCAGCCTCTGCACACTCCAGTATGCAGCAGTCAAAACCCTTTCTTCCAACCTGAGCCCCACTGCAGCATGTGTTCCTCTAATGGCAGCATGGCAGCTCCTCACAGCCCTCTTCCAAACAGGAAAGGACAAGACCTCAAGAGCCTGGGTGTGCACATCATCCCATTGTTGGAAGAGTGTGGCTGTGGAGGTTATTTTAAGTGCAGCTTGGTGATACACTTAAAATAACAAGAGCTTGTAAATGTATGCACTGCAAGCTGACCTGATAACGTGTTGTCAGCCACACACAGCCTAAAATCACAAAGAAGAGAGATTAGACAACTGCAATTGTTATTGTTTTCTATGCCATTGCAGGGTGCATATTCAGTTCTGTTCTTTATTATTAAAAAGGATAACACATTTTTCTAAACAAGACCTCAGTTTACACCAAGTTCCTCGCTTGCAGCTCTGGGACTTTTGATTAAAGCTTGAACAAGCAAGTTAACAACAATGCAAAACAAACAGGTTTTAAAACAAATATACATTTAAAAATAAAGTTTTGAAATTTAAATTTAAAACTTTGAACAAGATCAACAACATTGATCTGAAACAAACTGAGTGCCTAGAAGTGCTCCAACAGCTCGTAGCTAGGTACAAACTTGTGTTTCAACAGCATGGAAACAGCCCTCCCTCCCCAGCATCAGCTCCAAGAAACTAGTGGCCTCAAGGGCAGTCACACACCAAGCCAAAGCACCTGAGGCCACCAGCAAGTTCAAGCTGAAGAGCAGAGGGTGGTGCTGGCCACAATTTGTCCAAGAGGATAACCCAGCTGAGGCAGGTTGGCCACTGCAGAAATGCTCTTGGGTACATCAGCCTGGTGTGCTGCTTTGCCACACAGTTAAGCATCATTGTTCCCTCTCAGCTTCTTTATCATCCTTGCAGAACCACATTTTGTGTGCAAATCCAGAGGATGACAATCAATTTCTGTCCCAATCAAGACGTCAAGTTTTTACATGGCCACTCAGGTCAAAAACAAAACAAAACAAAACAACAGTGAGAAATCAACCTCTGTGAGGATGCATCAGCAAATTCCATCTGCATGCCAGGATTACATTTGTTCCAGGGTTGGTCATTTCCATTCATCACCTGTGGTGCTGAACTCCACTCCACACTGAATAGAGGAAGTATGACTGTATGGCTGCCTGAAAAGACCCTTTACCTAAGCAGAGCACTGGCCTGCAAGAGAAATAGAGTAGCTCAGGTGTGTGCTCCTGTTCCCAAGGTGGAGGCAGACCTCAGGGACAGCAGGATGCTGGCGCAAGCCATGGGAGAGCTGCAATCCAGCCAGCACCTCACCCTGTGCTGCAGCAAATGCCTCCCTCCATGCACACACAGAGTGTGTGGGGAACTGAAGGCTCCTGTGCTTGACTTCACAAGGGACTTTCCCACCACTCTAAGGACATTGAAGCACAGTTGCCAGACAAGGTGAGGAACTCTGGCACAATAGGCAGAAAATCCAAGGCTATAGCTTGAGTGCACCAAGGACACTTCAAATAAAGGGCTGGCTTGTGCTCACCCTGGGAGGGCTGACCTGGCCAAGACCGGACAGTGCAGGGGCCACAGCAAAGGGCAGAGCATGGGGCTCCTATTGCTGTCAAAGGATATCAACTTTTCTCCCTGGCAGACTCCCCAGGCCCTGAAGCAGATGCAGTGCACATTGACAGCAGATCATGCAGCTCTGTTTCCCCAGCAGTGAAGATGGTAAGTGCCTGCCCTTGCTCCCACCCAATTTGTAATTTTTCATCACATGGACGACAGAAGCAGCTGTACTGCAGCATAAACAAGAGCAGAGAAACAAGTCGGGATTAAAAGCAACAAGCTGAACCATGAGGTGTTTAACAGCTTTTCATCAAGGAGGTCTACAGCCCATTCCTGAAGATCCAAACTGAAGGGACAGCATTTTCAATTGAGCTCCATGATGGGAGAAAAGAGAATTCAATGGCAAGACCTGGGAAGAGTTTGGCCACCAGTGTAGGATCTGAGGGCAGTCAGCACAGTCTGATCTTAGGCAGACTAGCCTTTAGTAGAACAATAAAAGTGGAGGATTTGGAGTGAGTGAAACAAGTATAAAATATCAACATACAGCAAGGAGACAAGAACTACCCAATTAGTTCAAAACACATAATTTCTTAGCCCACCTTCTGTTCTTGATACTTTTTACTGAAACATAGCTGCAATTGGAAGAAAAGGTTCCCAGATTTGTCCTTCAGTATGTGCTGAGGACCCTTCCATGTTTGACAGGGCTGGGAAAAATTCTTCTGAAGCCACTGCAAAACCCTCACTCCTTACAGCAATCTCTCAGGGCTCAGGAGTGGAGAAGAAACAGAGACTCAAGGTGAGAAGCTGCCAAATACTCCCAGACTCGATGCATGGCAGGAACTTGGGAAATGTCAAGGAGTGGCACCCAGCCAGGCTGGTACAGCAGCCAAAGCCCCCAACCTGTGTCAGTGATCTGACATCTCCACGCAGGCGCTGTTATGCGGGGATGGTGACATTTGTTCCCTCAGCTCCTCCCTGAAATGCGATCCCTGCTGTGCTGAGAAGGACCCCTTGACTGAGGTGTGGGAGGGGGCAATTGTCATCAACCAACTTTACCTAACAAAAAAACTGCAGCAAGACAGCAACAAAAGGACAGACAAATGCTACTATCTGCTGGGTACAAACAGAAAGAATTGTGGAAAAATTATTTTATAAAACTATAATAGGGCCAACAATCGACTGTAAATTCCCCCAAACTATCCGGGAGTCACTAGATGTCTTCTGCCCATTCTGTGAGGAGAACACCACAATATGAAAGACAGGCAAGCCTCAGGGGGTCGTGTAGGCAGGGTTTTGATGTGTAGCTGTAGAGCTGAACTCTGCCTCCCATGAGACACCCAAAGCCATGCACAGGAGGCTGGCACAATGCCACAGGGTTTCCCCACACCTTCACTCCGCACTCCCTGACCAAACCCTGCAGGCATTCAGGAAATACTCCAGGCTTGTCTCAGCTCAGCTCTGCCCTTCATCTTTCAGACTCAACGGCTCCTTTTCACAACACAAGAGCAGCCAAGCCAAGACCCCAATGAAAGGATGGACAGCCAGGATGTCCCAGCATTCCACCTGGGCCTGGTCGATCCCAGCTCCATCCTAATACTCCAAGTACCGTTGGAGAGGCTCCCTGGGGCCGTGGGTGGCTGGGGAGCCAGCCCTTCCTCGCTGCCGCTCGCCCGGGGAACACGCTGTGTGTCTCATTTCTCCAAGTGAAAGACTTTGACGCCGAAGCTGCTACCAGGATGCTCTATCCTGGCGCCGGACCGCCGCCCAGGCCGCCAACCCCAGCATGTCTCGGCACAGAGCGCTCCCGAACCGCTCCCCCAGACGCACGGTGTCACGGGACAAGGCCATGGCGAGCCCCGCGAGCAGGCCTGGGCAGGAACGAGGTGCCTCCTCGGGGCCTGGGCACGGCTATGGGGCGGAGGGGCCGGGGAGGCAACGCGGGGGGACAAGGGCCCCAGTGGGAGAACTCTGAGGGTGCAACCCAGGGAGATACAAAGGCAGCAAAGCCCCGCTCCACAGGACGGCAACGCCGCCATACTCACCGCCCGCCCGGGCCCGCCGGACCCGCCGCCGCCGTTACCATGGGGAGCCGGCGGGCCCACGTGACTACAGCTCCCGGCAGCCAGCGGGGCGGGGGCTGTACCGCCCCCTGGCGGCGCGGCGGAGCCCGGCGGCGGCGCGGGCGCGGCTCCGGGAGCCGGCGGGAGACGCGCAGTTACAGAAGGAACGGGCATTTTGTCAGGGCCGGCTTCCCGCGGGGGGCACCCCGGGTAAAGACGGCCGGGTAGGGCCCCCCTCAGGCGGACAACGCGGGTTGCAAGGAAGGTCCAGCTGGAGCCTGAGGAGGGTGTAGGAAGCGTCCGTGGCGGCCCGGGATGCCTGGGCGTCACCGCTCAGCGCCGGTACGCGGCGACAGCGGGCTGGGCCCCGCGCGGCCGGGCGGAGCTGCGAGGCGGCGGAGGAGGTGCTCGCACTGGCGGCGGAAGAGCGGCTCACCGTGCCGGGCAAAAGGCGGCTGGGGACTGACAGCGGCCAGCGCCGTCAGCCTTTCGGTGGCTTTGAGGGACAGCAGGACCTGCACAGCCAAGAGAGGGACAGGAGTCACCCACCAGCTTGACCCTTGTCCCCACGACTCCATCAGGTCCCCCAGAGGAGCCGAGGGCTCCGTGCCGTACCTGCTGGATCCCAGGGTGCTGGCTGAGGGCTCGCAGCGCCTCGAGGGCTCCCTCCCGCACGGCCGTGCGCGGGTCCTGGCAGGTCACCTGCAGCAGGCGGTCGGGAGCCCCGTTCTGGATCAGCAGGTCCCGCAGCTCCTCCCCGCGCTGGCCCAGGTTGCTCAGGGCCAGGGCCGCGTTGTAGCACGTCTGCGCCCGCGAGTCGCTCAGCAGCCGGGTCAGCGCGGGCACGGCCCGGCCCAGCGTCCCCGCCGGGCAGGACGCATGGCAGGCGGCGTTGCCCACTGCAAAGGTGGCTGCCCTGCGCACGCTGCTCGCCGGGTCCGACAGGCACTCCAGCAGCCTCTCCAGCCAACCCGGCTGGCTCTGCAGCGCTGGGGAAAAGCTGTGCCGGAGTAGGTTGCCCAGCAAGTTGCAGGTTCTGGCCCGTATCAGGTGTTGCTTGTGGCTGAGCAGGTAGGTCAGTGGCTGATCAGCCACATCCGAGTCCCTCAGGATCCTCTGGAGAAAGGGCAGGTGCTCTGAACAGGCCCGGGCCACATGGGTCAGGAGAGACAGGAGGTCACTTGTAAGTATGACATTGTCTGAGGACAAGACAGACTTCAAGAAGGCAACAATGTGCTCTGAGGCAGCAGCTTCCCTCACCACTTGGTCTATGACCTGTATGTCAGACACCACAAATTGGCACAAGAGGCCCATGGGGAGCTCAGTGAATGAGAAGGGCAGATGGTGAGCGCAGACCTAAGGCAGAAGGACAGACAGCACCGCTGAGTGCACTGTGCTCACACGTGAGCCAAGCCAAGCAGCAGCTGAAGGCAGCCAGCAGGTCAGTGCAAGCTTAGCAGCCAGTCCAGCTTCTCCAAGGGCTGCATAGCACCCAAATGACATCCCTGTGTGCTGCCAACAGGAAGTGAAGTGGTGCCATGCATTGAGGACTGCAATGTAGGGAGGGGTCACCGCAGAATGGGGGGAAGGAGGAACATAAGGCCAAGGGAGTACCTGCAGCAGCTGGGCGGGGATCTGGGTCTCTCGCACAGCCTCCATAATCAGTGCTAAGGTGTCTTTATCCACATCCAGGGCAAAAGGGAAAGAGAGGAGCTGGCAGACCTGGATGACCACATCTGGGACAACCTCAGGGTCTCCATCCTTTCCTGCTTGCCTGAATTTGTGAAAGAGAGAGGGCTTAATACAGAGATGATCAGAAAAACCTTAGGACAAGGGGCAAAGGGCATTCCCTGTGCCAGGCACTAAGGAGAGGCTCTACAAGTGCCAGGTCAGGCTCTTCTCAGCCCTTGGTGTGCTCATGTCCATGCCCCATTCAGCAGCTGAGCTCTGCCCACTTCAGCCCTTTGCACAACTCACATCTGTGCCATACATGCCAGGAAGCCAGGGGACAGCAGTCTCTTTAGTGTCACCATGAGGACACCACGGGACTGGGTGAGCTGAGGCAGACACTGGTGGGACTCACGAGTGAAGATGCTGAGGGCCAGGCTGAGGAATAACAGGGTTCCTGCAGAGGAAACAGCAGGCAGAAGGGCAAAGCTAGAGAAGGCTGTAAAGTTCCTTCACTTCTGTCTGTGCTACCTCAAGGCTGCTCCAGGGTAGATTCTGTGATTCCCTGCCCAAAACAGGAAAATCTCCACCCAGGTGGTCACACCTGCCAGAGTGGACATTCCCTGCAGCACAGACATCCTTTTTTGCTCCTCCACAGCCAGCTCAGCTCAGCTGCTGCCGACTGGGCACAGCATTGGCCAGCCCAGCCCTCTGTCCCCAGAAGACACTGCAATCCTCAAAAAAATCACCTGAGTTCTCTGGCTTCAGGGAACAGATGTGGAGAGGGACAGACATGGAAGGATGTGAAGCAGGGTCCAAGGCAGATG